>NC_061111.1:205810539-205852169 GCF_002878395.1 Capsicum annuum | reverse complement strand
AACGACCGCTTTACACTCCCACGAGAGCTGTAGATTGAGCGTTATCAGAAAGTGATCCTTTAACGTCCACGAGTTGAGATTTTGGTAATACATACACACCCTCCACCCAGTAACAGGCCTGAGTAGGATCAATTTGTTCTTCTCATTGGCTACCACTATCATGCCCCTTTTCTTGGGTACACATTGCACAGGACTCACCCACTTACTGTCTGATATAGGAGATACCACCCCTGTATTTAACGACTTGATGATTTCTTTCTTTACCACCTCTTGCATAAGTGGGTTCAGACGATGCATACAATCCTCCTCTAAATGAATTTTGTGCATACATATGCCAGGAGGAATACCAATGTTATCCGCAATAGTCCAACCAATAATATTCTTATATCTCTTAAGAATAGAGATGAGAGCTTTCACCTGTTGCTCACCCAAATCAGTAGCAATAATGACAGGTAGTGAATTACCTCTACCCAGAAACACATACCTAAAATGACTGGGTAACTCTTTCAATTCTAACAGCGGTGGCTCTTCAACAGATGGCTTTTATGGTGTTGTTGGTCGATTCTTAAGATCAAGATAGAGCTTCTTAGGAGCATAAGAGTATGATCATGTTCCTGTCAAAGAATGCATGATCATATTCCTATGAAATAACAAATAGTCTCTTCATAATCATCAATATCTTCATGATCACAATTCATAAGTACTGCGGCTAATGGCTCAACAACAACCTGCTTCTCTATTGGTTCTTCCTGCTCGTCCTCATAATATACATTAACATTTGAGAACACGCTCATCTCTTTTTATGCTATTTCATTGATTTACATACATCAAAATGCACCACCTCATCATTCAGCCTAAATAAGATCTCATTAGCTCATAAATCAATCAGCACACTTCTGATTGTGAGGAAAGGTCGACCCAAGATTATGGGCACCTCGAAGTCCACCTCGCAATCCAAAATTATAAAATCTGTAGGAAATATGAAATTAGCCACCTTCACCATCACATCATATAAAATACCAACAGGTCATTTTACTAATCTATCTGCCATCACAAGTTGCATGTTGGTGGGTGTGGGGTTTCCCAAACCCAACTTCTTATAAACAGCTAGTGGCATCAGGTTAATGCTAGCTCCTAGATCATATAAGGCCTTAGAAAATTCAAAATTCCTCTGGATGAATAGGTAATAATGGTTGAATTGATCTCTGTGTACTTGGCATAGAAGTTACTCAACCTGCACAAAACAAAAATAACAAATAAAAAGTAAAATTTGGGAATCTTTGACCAAAGGGTCGATTAACAATCACAAACTTAGTTGACAATTGTATTCCCTGGCAATGGCACCAAAATTTGATACGTCCAAATTAAAACTCTTGTTAGAAAGCGTAAGTGGTCACTGTCAAATATAGAACACAACTAGGTTGGGTGTCGAATCCCACAGGAAATACTGTGCTCACTAAGTATTGTAATCATTACTTGACTATTGATCAGAGGTTCCTGAATAAGGGGGGGTTTGATTTGTAACTTATAAAGTAATTAATTGTATCAAGAGTATTCCTATGAATGATTCTCTTTGTAATTAGTAATTTAATAAGATTAAATAAACCAGGGCTATGGTTACCAAAATGCTAGCACAACTAAGGTTGTGAATCACTTTAGAATTTCAATGAAAAAATTCAATTGCAAGAAGGATTGAATCCTATTATTTGTCCCTTATTTTCTCTACCTAAGTGGATATATTATCGTCTAATTCTCTCAAACTCAAAGGATACATTGTTCTTTCAACCATTTTCTCATGTAAGCTAATCCTGTTAGGGCATTTGCCATTAATATCCTATGTACAAGACTCTACTAGATGCTGCTTTTAGATATCCTAGGACACTATTGAACCTTAGGATCTGATACTAAGTTTGTAATGCTTCCAATGTTGTACCCGAAATGCTATTCGGTTCTCATGACCTCGAAGGACCACAAGATAACCCATGATTGATATCTGTACATGTATACTTCATAATATACTGGAAAATATGGAAACATGAACTGAAAGGCCACAAGGTTAAAAACTAAGACATGCTATCTAATAAAATATAACATCTATGTCGGGTATGAAATACCTAAAACAAAACTTAAATAAACTATCTGAACATTCTATAGTCTGGAAAGCCTCTAAAACATGACTGTTTGAAATAAGAGTTGATGGGACATGTCCTCAACTAACTCTAACTAATAAATTAATTAATGAAATAATTAAGTAATGATCATGCCCTTGAAAGATGAGGACTCACTTCTAACTCTAACTGCTGAGACTTGAATACTACTGATGCTATGAAGCTCGTGTCTCTTAACCTATGGTATAAAACACCATAGCGCGAATGCGTCAATACGATTGAATGTACTGGTATTCATGTGAGGTAGGATAAATGCATGGGATTCATATGCATGAATAATAATAATAATAATAAAGTATCATGAGTGTGAGAATACATGCATAAGACATAATAACTAACAATGATACCATGATAACATGATTACTAAACCTGAATACTAATTACATGAGTGACTATATCTGACAGTCCTGAATCTAATGGAACTAGCTGAGTTCTCTACTGTATCTGACAGTCTTGAAATCTGAAGAACTATCTGAGTTCTTTTATTGATACTGATACTGAAATTGTGGGAAGTAGTTATCTAATTGACATACCCCAAATGACGCATCATAGCTAAATTGGGGTCTAATCTGTGCCCTGATTTGAAGGGTGTCAATACCGCGCCACCGGTAAGGACAATATATGAGTAACCCTCAACTAGCAGGGTACTCTAATGAGAATAGTGGGAACCCTCGACTAGCAGGTTAAGCCACCTCATCTATCCTCGACTAGCAGGTATGATATCTTTACCTACACTGGCTATGTAGTTTTGGAATATGAGGATTGCTTCTACGAATCACACCCTCTACTGACAGGTGAGTTCCCATCCTTGGGTTTAATCGATGCTATTTTTGAATCCCATCTAGATAGACAATAAACTGAACTAGACTGAATTAACTGAGTTTCATTAACTGATGAATAGTACTGAGATTTTTGTATTATTAAGCTTTCTAAGATCTCTGGAATTTCTGAGTTTTACTAAGTTTTCCTGAGTCACATGACTGACTGAATTCTATTGAACATGGCTTGACTAAGGATATTGTGGGAACATAACACTGGCTCTAGGCACTCAGCTAAATCGTGGGTACAAGTACCACTATGATTCGATGGGAAGAAACTGACAAAGCATGACTTCCTTGAACACATGACTAACATCAAAATGCATGATTTATTTATTGAAGAATTTCATCAAACATGTGATATGCATAAACTTGTACATAAATGGGGATTTTATAATATTATACTAGTTGGGCACTTTTCCTTTCTATAGTCATTTAATCAAACACATGGTAGTCATAGCATATGTAGATGATGTTACACAACAATCAAACATCACGATTCATCTCTAATTTCATCATCCAAGGGTTTTAATCATAGGTTTACATAAACCTGCACCTATAAAAATTGATTCCACATAAATTTATCACCAAACATGGATTAGAATTCAATTAGTTATTATCAACATGAACAACAACAATCCAACATAAAATTCATAAAGAAAATCCATAAATTTGAACATAGAAAAGAGATTCCTAGGCTTCATGGACGAAAGGAGTGCATGAATGGACACTATGCATACTTGGTAGTGAGTTTCTTGATGTCATTGAACTCAAAGAATTTGACTCTCTTAGTTCTTGAAGAAGATTTGGATTTTGTTCTTGGGATTAATCTTAGAGACAAAACCCTAATTTTTGATGTTGTAGATGGATAATGAATTTCTGAGCTTTGGCCGGATATTACTAGGTATATAAATGGGTGGTAAAATACCAAAATACCCTTTTAAAAATAGCTTTAAAATAACTGAGCGGGCCATGCGATAATGGATTATGATGGTCCATCACTAGGTTGACGGTCCATCGGACTGACCGTCGCACTAGGGCCAGAACTGGGACTTACTGCCTTGGTACGATGGTGGGGTGCGATGGTCTGTTGCTAGCTTGATGGTTTGTTAGACCTCTCTATCATACTCAGCCATAGAGTGGACTCACTGCATTGATGCGATGGTAGGGTACGATGGTCCGTCGCTGGCTCGACGGTCCGTTGGCCTGCTTCGTTGCACCTGGGCATTTCAAATTGCTATCTATAAAATGGCCATAACTTCCTCGTCCGATGTCAGATTTTGATGAAATTGGTATCGTTGGAAAGATAATTAAATTTTCCACATGAAAATCTTTAAAATACCATGTGTGAAAATGTGGATACATATTTCAAAGAAAACTTCTAATATTCATGAGATGATTTCAAGCTATGAAAAGGTATAGGGTATTACATCCATAGCTCCTCTGGGTGAGTTTTAGAATTTTTAAAGTAGGATTCGGGCATGTTTGGTTTACCAAAAAGGAACATCAATGCGATGTTGCCACACCGCGTCGGTGTCAACATTGATGTAGACGATGTGATGCATTGTTAATTGCATCGTAGTAAGTGACACGATGCATCACTGATCGCATCGATACCCAATTTTGAGTGTTAAAATGATGGTTTATGGAGGCATTTAAGTAATTTACCCTCATCCAAATCCGCCCAAAACACACAATTTTAGCCCCAAATAGAATAGATTCTTCATTATTCATCTTTTTCTTCTCCAAGCACAAAACCTTAGCTCCAAGAAATCAAGAACCATTCCATAACTCATACTCCATGTAAGCTCATAATTCAAGTTTAGGGTTCAAGAACGTTAAGAAGAAACTTCAAGAACACCATTAGAATGTCAAAGGTTAAAACATTTATATTCAATTCATCAAGCAAGGTATGTGGGGTTATTAATACGGATCTTCTTTCATCTTTGTGCTAAAATCTAGTTTTTTTTTTTTGAAGTTGAATTTACTTGAAATTACATGATTTACCATTTGGGGCTCCTACTGAATTACAATAATTTGAAGATGTTGATGTTACAAGTGATCAAATGTTGAATTGCCCCTCTATTTTTTAATGTTTATGTGTGTGAAGTAATTTTATATACATTGAGAGTTGAATTTCACTATCTTGATTAAAATTATGCAAGAATTTCAAGATTTTGATTACTGAGCATTAATTTATTATAGTTTGACATGAGTTTGAAATATGGGTTTTAAGCCCTCAATATAACTATGGATATTTCAAGAAGATGATGCTTTTAAGCATCCCATGACTAGCTTACTTTCAAATTTTTCAAATAGGATTTGATCTTTTGATCCTCAATTAAGTTAAGGAATACACTTTATAGTTTCATTATAGTTTATGAAAATAGAGTAGTTTTGATTACAGTTTAAAATAGACCAATGCATAATTTGTTTTCATCATAAACCCTTATGCTAGTTTTTAAAGTGGATTTCCTACAAAATAAGCATATAGATCAAAGGGAGTAGTATTTAGCACCTAGTAGGAAGTATGGGTTTAGTACTTCATACTTCCCCAAAACTACGAACCAACGTAGGTACATATTTAGACTATTCCCATTTATATGGATGACAACTATAGATTATGATCACTTAGTTTAGGTTATACTCTTTAGCACGAGTATGACACCTCTCCTCAACATGAGGTTTTCTCCTTAGGGGAACTAGACGTTGCACACTATGTTATCTCATGTAGTGTAAGTCGGTTAGAAAAACCTCCCTAATAGTAGAGCCTGGAAGAAAATTTTTTAAAAGAATTTCCTATAGTTCAGTTGAGATCCTTGATTGTCATATTTGTTGGTTGAGGAATAAAGAAGTGCCCTTGTTTAAGTTTCTATGGAGGAAACAGTCCGTCGAGGGCGATACTTGGGAAAAAGAAGTTGATATGTGAGCCAAGTATCCTCATATTTTCTCTATGAATTCAAATCCATCATGAGTTTATGGTTTTCCTTAAGTGATTCTTTCATTTTCTATCTCAGATATAAAACAATCCTCATGTCATAAATTGCATTTATAAAATTTAGTTCAGTCCATATATCATGTTTCAAATTCAGTTATTTAACATTGATTTAACTTTTAAGTATTCAATGCATGATCTCAGTATTCCTAGTATCTTGGCTTAGAGAGTTTTATTTCAGGATGAATGATCCCAAGAGGGAGATATTGTAATACCCCATAATATTTTGATGAGTTTCAAGCTATTCGTCATAGATTTAAAGGTCCCAAATCTGTTTAATGTATACTTAGTACAAGTGACATGGCCACTATAACACCTCAAGATTTTGAATATTTTATTTTTAGTCTTTTTTGGTTTGAATATAGATTTATGAGTTAAAATTTGTTTAGGGATGTTAAAAGAGTCATTTAGGAGAGTTTTGGAATTTTTGGAAGAGGTTCGTGGTATTTTTGGCCTTTTCTATTGTTGTGTTTCATAGATGATATCCTCCATGATATATATCATGTCACGAAGGATGGCCTCCATAATATGTAGCGTGTTATATAGAGGTTTGTCTCTATAATAGCCTCCATGGCATGGAGGCTGAGTAATTTCGGGTGGATTTATTATAGGTAAAGAGGCATTAAGGTCTTTCTACCTATTCCTCAAATGCCCAATTCACGACATAAAAACCCAAGAGGGGCATTATTTCCACATTGATCATCATTTTACAACTTATAATCATCTTCTATTCCCAAGAACACAAAATTGAAAGCTTCTTCAAAGAATTCAGCCATTCAAGGTCCCAATTCCAACCTTTGTTCATAAATTCAAGCAACTCAGGTATGTGGGATATTCATCAATGAGTTCCTTCCACCCATTGAGTTCCTACGTCCCTTGTTTTTCAAGTATAGACCCTTTTCCTCTCTTTTAATTGAATTTCAATGTTAGTTATGAATTTATTGACTTTTCTCTTAATAGTTTTTAATAAAATCGTGAAATTTTGTTTCCCCATGAGAATTATACTTTTGCATGCTTTATAATCTTAGTTATCCATGTCATGTTCATTTGTCACCATGTTAATTTACCAATCCATGAATAGAACCATGTAAGCATGTTGTTCTTATAAGTTTATCATATTACCATAACAATAAACATGGTTTTCATTAGTTAATAATATGTTCTATATTTTAGATCTTTAAATCATGAATGTCCTTACTGTGTTTTAAATGACGTTACTGTACTTAAAGTATTATCCTGTGATGGTGGGTTATGAATACCCAATACCAATATGTTTATAAATATTTTAAATTTCAAGAATAAAGTCAGTCAAATCATGAATGTATTATAATATTCAGATTATTATACATATGTTGAGCAATTATTAGTTATGAATCCAGTTAACTTTAATCAGCACAAGTGTCAGTTCAATTGGGAGTTGGTCTTAGCGCCGACCGAACCTATGGATTAAGGCTCACCCACTAGTAGGGAATTGAGACCTTTAGTTGAGGTACCTAAGATCCAGAACTACATAGAAAACATAGGTTGTGCGATGTCACCCGCCAGTAGAGGATTGACACTCTTTTAAGAATCAACCACCAGTAGAGAACTGACACCCAAGTCCTTTGGGATATCAGATTAGTGGATCCACACAACCAGTGTTAGTACTTGTGGCAAGATATTGACACCCTTCCAGCTAGAGTTATAGGTTGGAGACCAATTAGCTAAGATTAGGGTTTATCGGTTACATAATAGCTCCCACATCTTCAGTCTAGTATTCAGATTATATCAACTTAGGTTTGTATGAACAAGTTTTCAATTTATCAATTACTCAGTTTTGAAAATTCTTTTAGTACATGCTTTACTTGGTCTTGCATTCATTTTACATATTCATGCATTCAGGCTCAGTATCTACATACCTTTTAATTAGTCCTTATCTCATGCACGATTACATTAAAAGTACTGATCGTATACTTTATTTGCACTATGTTGTCTTACAAAATTGGTTCAGACATTCAATTCCTTGATCTCCCTTAATCAACTTAGTACCTCTCGAAAATAGTTGCGGTGAGTCCTTATTCATCAAGGACAAGTTATTTACAACTATTTTTTTGTACTTCTTTCAATTTAGTCAGTCAGAGTTTGTGGGGGGGGGGGTTTGTCCCATCAACTCCTTATATTTTAGAGGCTTCTAGATAGTCAGTATTGTTTTCATTATTTCAGCAATATTTAAGATGTCTTGACATTATTTTAGTATTTCATCTTAACTAAATTTCTCATCATTTTAGCTTCTGCACATTAAGTTTTATTATTACTTGATTCAGTGTGCACAACATATACTAGATTCATGGATTAGCTTGTGTCACTAGTGGCCTTAAGCACTGTGTTATGACTAGGTGGTAGTCTTGGGTCATGATATCTACCCATAATCAATCTTAATATTCTCATTCGCATACAATACATAGAACATGTCATCTTGTGAAAAAAGCAGACAAAAGCCTGCCTTAATGTCAAATCGTGTATCCTTGAATCGATCACCAAATGTTCGTCATCTCTCCACGATCCAAATATGTTGTTATGCTAGAAAAATTTTAATCTATGTATTATTAGGAATCAAATAAGAGTCATATTGTCACTTACCTGATCACATCAGATTTAAAGTCAAGAGTGTGCTTGTGGGGCCCGCTAATGGAATAAAAAATTTAACCCGACACTAGGTCTGTCAAAGTATAAACAATGTGTTCAACAGTTGAACGAAAATTGTACACAAATCGGGTCTCATATAAGGCCTCAAATTTTAATAATTCAAAGCCCAAATTTCTGAGAATTTATCAAGAAATTGATGGAATCTTACCATGAATTCAAAGGGAAATCACAGAATAATAGATAACCAAATACCCCAAATCATCTACAAGATTCAATGCAAAACTCTCTTAACTTCTAGGATTTTTAGCTCTCAAGAAATGGCTGAATTTTAGAAAAATTAGGCAGAAGGTGTTAGTTTATACCCTTAACAAGTCCTCAGATGTTGCTATCATGACCCGAGCTTCACGATTGCCATATGTTATGACTGCCCCACCAGAACTTTCCGATAGCAACATATGGTCCCTGATTAGACTTGTTGCGATCATGACATATATACCAAGATCACTATATCTTATTGACCGCCAAGGGATCTCCATCACGACACTTGGCACCATGATAGTGATGTATCAGATACAACAATAGATTTGTAAAATCACAAAAAGTCTTTGCTAAGCCCTCGGGATTCTGTAATACCTCACATTTTTGGGCTAGCCTTTGAACCGTCATTACTACATATATGAGAGATAATATAAATTATTCCCATGAAAATATGAGTTTCATGATATTTACCCTCATTTTTTATTTGACTTTGAGGTAAAAAAGTGTTCATAGAAGTCACTTACAGCTTAGTGGAGCTAAGATCCTTTGATTCATCCAACATTTGATCTTTGATTCTACAAAGGTCTACTTTAAACATGTATCACTTTTTATATAATTAGAATTTTCTATCTCAAGACCCACAAAATTGTAGATAATTGAATTATCTTTCCAATGATACCAAGTTCGCAAAAATCTGATAACCAAGTAAAATATTATGGCATTTTCCATGTGAGGCAGTGGGCCGACGCGATCTTGATGCGTCACGTCGACTGCGCCTAGACATGAATAAATGACGCGTATCCAAAGATATTTTACATGCTAATTCAATTCAAAAAGGTTCTAGGGTTACTTTGGTCAATTCCCCTCACCCAAAACCTTCCAAAACACATAATTTGACCCCCAAAGAAGCAAAGATACCTCATTATTCATCTTTTCATCTCAAGAAGCAAAACTCTAGCTCATCAAACTTCCTCCCCAATAAATTAAAATTCCTCTAATTATTCTCCAACAAATTAAAGATTAAGGGTTCCCAATAAAAAAGCTATAAGAATTCATCACCAAAGCATTAATAGAAGTCCAAGATTCAAGCTTTTGCATTCAATTCATGAAAGATCATCTATTAAGGTATGTGGAGTTATGAAAAAGTACAATCCTTTTGTCCTTGTTCCCAAAAATTGATTTTATTTTGAGAGTTATTTGATTTTATATGTTTTCCTACGAATTTGAAGTTTCGATTTACACCCCATATTGCTATTCATGAGATTATGATATTTTCAATATTTTAGAAACCGATTTACAAGAGTATGTTTAGGTTTTTATGCACATTGCTGAAATTTCAAGATTTTAAGATGATTTATGACTGTTTATGCTTTCAAACATGAATTTTGGGATGTTTTGTCATGAGATTAATAAATGGGTCATTAAGCCCTATTTAAAGATTGCAATTTAAAGAATTATTGTGCTATAAGCACCCCATGATTAGATTATTTTTAGATATTTGAGAAAGATTTGACCTTTTTGTCTTAGAATAGATTTAAAATCCACAGTATAGATTGAGATTACAGATTCTGCAGTTGGTTTAATTATAAATCATTAGGTTACTATTAAAGTGGATTTTTTTGAGATTTTGAGCATGAGATTGGGAGTAGCATTTAGCACCGAGTTGGGCATGTTACTACGATTTCATTCTCCCAAACTATGTGCCACCGTAGGTATATATATTTATAACCACTTCTACATGGATAACTAAGATTGTGATCACTGAGATGAGATTGTTCTATTTCAATGGAAAGGGTGGAAAGCCCTAAGCTTACTAGGGCTAGTGGTGGGACACCATGGGTGCTCACATAGTGTACATGTTAGTTAGAAGAACCTACCAAATAGATGTCTTCCACTCATAAAACAATTTTAGTTATTTAAAGTCTTGAGATAAAGTATTTACGATGCATAATAAGTTTCATACTTTTTTTAGCCTTTATGATTTGAGAACAAGAACATAATACAGATTTTAGAACTAAGTGTAATTACCCAAAAGATTCATACTACATGCTTTACTATTCATGATTTATGATTTTTAGATTTTTGTTTTACTCAAGCTATGTGAGTCATTTACATTTAGCATGCATTGTTTTACAAATTATGATTATGATATGATGTTTTACTTATGTATTTCACTCCCATATACTCAGTACATCCTCAAAGTAGTGATCCACATATGTGTCTAGGTTCTACATTGTCTCATAATGTTGGTACAAGTTTAGTATGCACATTGAAATTTAGACATTTGCAGATTCCATCCTGCGAGATGATGAGCTCTCCTACTTTGAGAACTTCAGATAGATTTATTTATGTTCTTTACTTTCTTAATCATGTGTGTTAATTAGTGATAGTTAGGGTCGCTCCCTAGCTATCTATAGTCAGCATAGTAGATGCTTCATAGATGTTAGTTAGAGTTTGTCTTATAATTTCAGTCTTTATTTTTAGACTTTATCAGAATGTAAAGTTGTATCCGTATTGTATCATCATGTATTCCACATTATTATGTTTCCGCACAGTAAACTCAATATTTAATTCATATCTATTCAGTTGCTTAATAGTATGCTAGTTCATGGGTTAGCTTGGGATCATTGGTGATCCTAAGCACTGTGTGATGTCTCGGAATAGATTTTTGAGGCATTACCAACATAGTATTAGAGAACAAGGTTCAAGTTTCCTAGGGTGTCTGTGAAGCTGTGTCTAGTAGAGTCATGCAGAATGGTATGGAGACGTCTGTACTTTTTTTGAAAGGCTATGAGGCATTTAAGAAAAGTTTTCTTTCTTTCATACTCTAGATCATGCTGTAAAGTTGTTCCTTCAGAAACTCCTACCTACTCGTGTATTACCCCATAATTCCTTATTTATGTATTATTCTTGAGATAACACGATTAGCAAGTTCCCATTCCTCCCTAGATAATGCTCCTAGATTTACTGCCAGAAGTTTCAGAAGTCACACAAAAGGGGCTTGAAAGGAGTTACCTAGCATGTTAAGTTCGTCAAGTTCAAAGCTTATGTTCTCATCCTTATGAGTTGTTAAGTTGAGACCAAATTAGATATGTATTTAGATTGACCATGGACTCTTTCAATATAGTAAATGCTTATGAGAGAAAATAGTATGAACCTAGATAGTTTAATATAGTGTGCATTCGAGAGATATTATGAACCTGGAGTGTTATGATTCATAAGTAGTAAAACCTTCTTATATTTGGAAGTATTGGTATAGAAATATAGTGACAAGATAAGTGGGAATGACGATTGATAGAAAAGTTTAGAGATAAACTTATGTATGCTATAGATTTTATGTTATGGTGATATGTCCTGGTGTGTATGTTTAGTGAAAGGTAGAGGTGGAGTTATTAGTTAAGGTGAATTGTTATTTTCTTAAGGTATGAAAGGAGTTATTGGTGGTAATTATTGATAAAGTATTCGATTGTTTAGTATGGTTATTCTAGGATTCCCTTGAGGTTGTAAAAAGTAGTTAGTTGAAACTCTTAGAACTATGATAGTAATTTAAATGTGTAGAAGGATAAAAAGAAATGATGTGCAAAAGGAGCATGTGTTAGTAGATTATGACAAGATAGGCCATATGATTATGATCGATTATTATTGTTATGAAGTTTAAGTGGATTAGTGATTCTTAATGTTTTATTCTTTAGATTCCAAGTGAGATTAGTATGTGAGGTTGGCTTGTTAATCATGCCTAGCACTAGACACTAAGTTTGAATAGTAGATGGTCATCAAGGCGGATGTAATAATTTCTTGGTTAGTGTGGCTAGATGTATGGAAGTGATCTAGTAGGGTTAAGCAGTTTATGCAAGAGCTTAAGTTTATTTGTTCGTAAGTTAATATGATGTTGTAGGTATAATGTAGAGGTATTTCCAAGGTGATAAGGGGATTTCTTATTTTTTAAATATATTAAGAGTTGAGTGCTTAATAGTAACCTTGAATTAATAAGTATTAATAAGGCTATGTGGTATATGATGTTCTTGTCAGTTAACTTATGAGTTATAGGTTTATGATGTTGGGTGTGCTAGTGTAAGATTAGAGATGTGATATTAGTAAACTATGAAGGACGTTATTATGGTTCAGTAAGGGTTTGGAGATATCCATGGTAAATGTTAGAATCTAAGTTGTTATATAATGACTTTTGGGGCTATAGAAATCTAAGAGTTGAATCTTAAAAGGAGGTATTAGCATTGGGTGTTACACATGAAGATATAGTCCTTTAGGGTAAATTTAGTTATATATATATATTGATTATACGCTAGACTCTAGAGTAAATTTATTGCAGTTTAGATTAGAGTTTACTTGGTGGTTCACAGACTTAGAATGGTATCTTAAAGGTAAGAGGGGATGATAAGATAGGTAACTAAGTTAAACTCTCAGATTTTAGTAATGTTTCCAGTAAGGGAGGATGAGGCTCAACCCATTCTTATTTCAGTAGTTTCAATTTTCCCAATACCTACTTATGCCTTACGTTTAAGTTTCATGATCATAGTTCATGTCCATGCATTTCATAGAAAATCATGTAGTCTCCTAGTCCCTAGTATGAGGAGCTCTAGTTCATTCCACAATCTGAACCATGTTCTAGGAATTTATGAACTCCAAAATCAGGTCATGCAACTCATAACTCATGTACTCATGCTTTATAGTATGCTCAGTCCCCATAACTCATGCTACACTCCTAATGCTTAGCGATATTCAGCTTATAGCCATGGATGCCCTCAATTTTGATCTCTTGATGAACCCATGATGTTTATTCTATATTTCTCAGGCCATAGTTAAGTGTCAAAGTTATCCTTTCAAGTTTTAGGTCTTTATAATTAACCCTTTTGTGACCTTTCCTTTTATAATAATAGTGGTGATGAGTAATTGTGTTGCTGGGAGAGAGTGAGTGTTTTTTGTTGACAAAAGATCACTGTATGTTTTTTTTAGCTAAGGCCATATGTGTGAAGTAAGGTTGAGGCCAAGTATTTGATACATGTTGTGTTTAGTTGAAATCTGTGTATGTATGTTATTGGGTTAGAGTACGGGAGTTGTTGTGATAAAGGTTTAAGAATATGAGGAATATGTTATTATGGATGTCTGTTTAGATGTTTATATGTGGTTATAATAATAGGCTTGAATGTCATGTTGGTGTATAAGAGGTGATTTTGGTGCACTTTAGTTTCCGACCTTCCCGACCTTAGAATGTAAATCCTTATGTGAATTCATGATCGAGGATGTCAATAACACATCTCGTGTAAGTTTCAGATTTTTCCGTCTAGGTTTGACACCTATTTAGATGGTAAAAATAGTGAGGCAACATGATATGGCCGCTACGCATCATGTATCATATTGGTAGGGAGCAATGTGGCACATCACTTATCATATCTGTAGTCCGGTTGAGTTATGGTCTTATTCCAGTACCCCATGATTTTAAGTTAAGCTTGACTATGGTGAGAGGACTTAGTTTGGTTTAGACACTAGTACATGGATTTATGATCGACCATGTGAGAATTAGAAATTTAATCAAATGAGTATGGCAAATAAGGGGAATAGTATAGTTGAGGGAGTATTCAAGAGTTGTTGCTAAGCTTGAGAGTAAGAAGTTGCATTGCCTAAGGCCTAGAAATTCTAACTTAGCTTATAATCTATATGTCTATGTTCCAAGCTATAGAGTTGTATCAATGTTATGATTTCTTATTCAGATGTCTTATTCAGATCATGCCCAAAATTCTTCGTTCCCTAATATTATTTGAATTTCGTAGAAGAGTGCTGAAGAAATAGTCTATTTGAGTATAGGCAGCCAGTATGATACTATTCATATAGTCTATAATCCTGTTATGCAATCAATCAGATAAGCTCCTATAGATTCCCAACTTTTCACCTAGTTTTACTATCTGCAGACTCATGCGTATGTCTATTTCAAGAGGTAATGTATTTGTGTCCATGTAAATTATGAATTTAGCTCAGTTTATGCATCAGTTTCAGTTTCAGATATTAAGTCGTGATTTAGTTTGTAAGAATCCTATGTATCATCCCTAGTAGTTCAACCAAATTAGTATTATTCGGGGATGAGTTATCTTGTAATACCCTGAGTTTTCATGTCATAAACTTATAATCTTTTTTCGTGCAAAATCAGATCTAGCCTAAAGTAATGGTTACTCATAAGTTGACACTCTCGTTTCTATCTTAGCCATATAGCTATTTCTCATGAGAATTCATGTACTGGCAGATCAGTTCTGTAGCTCATTATGTTTCTGATTTAGCTCTTCAGTTTATTCAGCTGTGCATGATAACTTATAGACTCAGATTCCTCAGTGTTTCAGCTTAATTAGCCACATTAGAGGGAGAATATTCCCAAGGGGGAGATAATGTAATACCCCGCACTTTCGGGCTAGTTTTTGAACAGTCGTTCCTACGTGTATGAGATATAATCTAAATTATTCCCATCAAAATATGATTTTCATGATCTTTACCTCATGTTTGATTTGACTTTGAGGTGAAAAATATTCATGGAAGTCAGTTTGAGCCTAGTGGAGCTAAGATCCTTTGATTCATCCAACATTTGATGTTTGATTCTAAAAAGATCTGATTTAAACATGTATAAATTTTTATATACGTGGTATTTTCCATCCTAAGACACACCGAATTTTAGATTATTGAATTATCTTTCTAGCGATACCAATTTTTCAAAAATCTGATAACCGAGTAAAAAGTTATGGCATTTTCCGTGTGAGGTAGCGAACCAACGCGATCTTTACGTATCGCGTCGACTGCGCCTCGACATGAAAAATTGTCTTGGATCCAAAGATATTTTACATTCTAATTCAATTCCAACAGGGCCTAGGGTCACTTTGGCTAATTTTTCTCTCCCAAAACCATCTAAAACATATAATTTCACTCCCAAAGAAGCAAGGATACCTCATTATTCATCTTGGCATCTCAAGAAGAAAAACCCTAGCTCATCAAACTTCCTCCCCAAGAAATTCAAATTTTTCCTATTATTCTCCAAGGAAATTCAAGATTAAGGGTTTCCAATATAAAATCTCTAAGAGTTCATCACCAAAGCATCAATAGAAGTCCAACATTCAAGCTTTTGCATCCAATTCATCAAAGATCATCTATTAAGGTAAGTGTGGTTATGAAAAAGGACAATCCTTTTGTCCTTGTTCCCAAAACTTGATTTTCTTTCGACAGTTATTTAATTTTATATGTTATCCTACGAAATTAATGTTTGGGTTTACACCCCATATTTCTATTCATGAGATTATGAGATTTTCAATGATTTAGAAACTGAATTACATGAGTATGCTTATGTTTTTATACACAGCTGAAATTTTAAGATTTTAAGATGATTTATGAATGTTTATACTATTAAGCATGAATTTTGAGATGTTTTATCATGAGATTAATACATGGGTCATTAATACCTACTTAAAGATTGGTATTCAAAGAATTGTTGAGATATAAACACCCCATGATTAGAATATTTTTAGATTTTTGAGAAAGATTTGACCTTTTGGTATCAGAACAGATTTAAAATCAACTTTACAGATTGAGATTACAGATTTTGCATTTGATTTCATTATAAACCATTAGATTACTATTAGAGTAGATTTTCTTATGATTTTGAGCATGATATTGGGAGTAACATTTAGCACTGAGTTGGACATGTTACTACGGTTTCATGCCCCAGAACTACATACCACCGTAGGTATAGATATTTATTTCTACTTATATGTGGATGACTGAGATTGTGATCACTAAGATGAGATTGTTCTATTCTGATGGAAAGGCTAGAACAGCCCTAACCTTACGGGGGCTAGTCATGGGACACCATGGGTGCTCACATGGTGTACATGTCGGTTAGAAGAACCTCAAAAATAGATGTCCCCCACTCTTAAAATAGTTTTTTTATTTAAAGTCTTGAGATAATGTGTTTAAAAAGAAGAATAAGTTTCAGACTTCTTTTAGCCTATATTAGTTGAGAAAAAGAACAGAATACAGATTTTAGAACTAAGTATAATAACTCACAAGATTCATACTACATGATTTACTATTCAAAGTTTATGATTTTTAGATTTCTGTAGAACTCAATCTATGTGAGTCATTTACATTTAGCAAGCATTTTTGTATAAATTATGATGATGAGACGATGTTTTACTTATGCATTTCACCCCTGTATACTCAGTACATCCTTAAAGTACTGATCCATATATATATATCTATGTGCTACATTGTCTCATAATATAGGTAAAAGTTTAGTATAAACTTTCAAATTCAGACAGTTGCAGATCCCAGCCAGTGAGATGATAAGTCCTCTTACTTTAGGGGCTTCAGATAGATTTATTTAAGATCTTTACTTTCTAAATAATATGTATTGATTAGTGATAGTTGGGGTTGCATCCTAGCTATATCTAGTCCGTATTGTAAAGGCTTCACAGATGTCATTTTGTCTTGTAATTTCAGTCTTTACTTTCAGACTTTATCAGAATGTAAAGTTGAATTCATCATGTATCATCATGTATTCCACCATTATTATGTTTCCGCACAGTAAACACAACATTTATTTCATATTTATTAAGTTGCTTAATAGTATGATAGTTCATTGGTTAGCTTAGGATCACTTGTGATCCTAAGCAATGTGTGACGTATCGGGATAGTATTTCGGGGAGTTACAGATTAATTTAAAATCCTGTATACCCAAAAAGTGTATGCAACCATATAAAATTAGACTTTTTAAACTCAATGACATACTCAAAATTTCCATTCGAAGTCATTTATACAAAAGTGGGTCCCACACCTAACTTCCATTTTTATTAATTTTCGACCAATAGCTCGATATGTGCCTGAGTGCCTCATTATCTGAATGAAGTGTCCGCCTAGCCTTAAATCAACATTCTTAAGCTGATGGATCTATCGAAATTTTCATTCGAGGTCATCTACTAGGAGTTTGGTCTGTGACCAAATCCTAAACAATGAAAGCTGCAAAACTGGGAAATGGTCCTAAAATCTAAACAAACTATCTGATCACCGATCTGATAGTTTTGACAAGTGATAAATAACCTATTGGCACTGTTCAAACGTTCACAATGTCGGGAATGCAAAAAAATCAAGGATGGAACCTGGTGGATAATTACAATATCCACTACTAAAAGAGTTTCCATCCATGAAAGTCAATGGACAGAATGATCTCAAAAGCTTTAAAGGATGAGTTACTGGGCCTGCATGCTCCAAGAATGACTTCCCATATAATCTCCATAAAGAGACAACACATCCAAGGGAATTTACCATAGGTATCCCCTTAACAACCAGCTCTCTGACTTTACTTCCAAAAAATAAAAACTCAGCCTCAACCGCCAGCTGGACTCCAATTGATCTTAAGAAGGCCAATGCATGCAAATTCGAACCATATCATACTAATACCATCTTGATTTACACACAATCCAATAAAGGATCTGCTAATCCAAAAACAATCCAAGGTCTGAGCCATACAACCGACTCCAATGTAAATATAAACTTCCTTCACTATTCCACACATGTTATCTACTCCAAACAAAGATAAAACTCAACTGAGTCCTATCCGTGGAATCTCATCATAAAAAACTCAAATAACTAAAATTGATCTACTGAAAGTCCATAGACCAAACATGGGAATAAGCCCTCATAGAGCTACCTGACTAACCAATGAAGATAATCAAGGTATGTCATATATGTTAATGCTATAAATGGTTTGAATAATCCTTGAAAATAAAATCAAGGAGTCCAAGGCACAACTACATATCACTGAATAATCCATTCCAAGATGTCCCATCGACAGAGAATGAAACTAAGTTGAATAAAACTCAAGTAAACTACTCCCTCTGAGTATATCATTTGAGAGTCTCAAAGAAAACAAAAGACCCGAGGTCAAAGATGAAGGAACTGATAACGAGTCCATGGGCTATCATCTGAACACCTATCAACAATAATCCATCTAATTTCAAGAAAACTAAATTGGTAACCACAGAGTGGGATAAACCATCCTATAGATGAAATCCAAATTAAGACAAATCTAAAACAGGCCTGCCCTCAAGCTCTACAACTCCAAGCTAAAATCTAAACACCAAGGATGAATCGCACAGTCTCAATGCCCCAAACAAAAGTTAAAGACGTGTAGGCATTCACAGTTCAAATCTATCATAACTTCTAAATCGCCATTCAACGGCGTCAAATCAAAAATTGAGAAAACAAATCCAAACTAAAGACAAATACTTACATCGACCATACTATATGACTAAAACACATCTGTACTGAATCACGCAGGGAAAAAATTAAAACATAGCTGGAGAATAAATTCACAAAATAAATCACCAGCTAAAATCATAAGAAATCAACTCCATATCAACTGGAGGGCATGAACTATCAAAACATACTCAAGAACACCCCAAGGATGCAAACCACACTAGTAGTGGAAAAAACTTCAGTAACTCAGAGAAATGCAACATTAGCCAGAAACTAGCTAGTCTAGTAGTACATCTTGGCAAATAGTACTCATAGGTAATTAATCAAGGAGAAGAAATTCACCAAATATCTTTAGCTCAAACAACTGTAAAATAGCGATTTCCTAAATCCACCTATATAGGACAATCATAACACAAACAAAGAATGAATCACCTCACAGACCAAAGAAGTATAAAGCCAGACACTTATGTTGCTGTCAAGATCACTTCCAAAAAATAAACTAATAGCTCAAGAAAAAGAATTTCTACTTTTCCTACTCAAGAAGTGATCATAAGAAAGACCACCTATCTCTAACTCTGTAACAACTTTAGACAATAACAATACCTTGACAAGAAAGGAGCATCTAATCTTAACACTAGTACCAAGAGAAAAAAATCACAAGTAGATTAATCTAATAAATAAAATAGATAAATCTAGGACATATAGATATCAATAAATAAATCACTATCGGGTGATGAAATAGGCACAAATAAAGAACAAACCATAAAGTTGTTAATCTCAAAAATGGGATATGTCAGGATGGATATCTAATGCAAAAATCTTCGCAACCTAGGAGGCAATTTATGAATCCCAATCTCAAGAATGGGTAATATAAGTAAATTGCCAACTCTAGAATCACAATAGAGCCACAGAAGGTCAACTTACCTTCAACACTATTGTCCACTCCACAATTAATATAGCATAGTCAAAAAAAAAGGAAAACAACCAAACTTACCTTGCTATAGAAAATAAATCATCCAATTTGGCTATAGCTTTCTGGGCCTATGAATAAGAAGCAGAAGGAATGAAATTCAAACTAGGCAACACTAGTCTAAACTGCTACCCCGCTAAGATCAATAACATTAAGCATTGAAAACAATAATAATAGCAATATAAACATCAATATACTGAATAGGCAGTACAAAAAATGAACATAATTTGAAAATGCCTCTCAAGGGAAATAAAAAGGCATATATGCCAAGATAAATGGAACTCAAATGTAAATTCTACACCTATAAGGAGAAAATAACAATACAGATCTACTTCATCCAGTACTAAAGGAAATCAACCATCGGGTAGTCATAATATCATGAATTAAATATAAAGGCACACAAAAACCAATATGAACCAAAAACCCAAACACACAGAAATAAAAAAGGTAAATGCGGGAATAAAAGCACACCTATCATGGTTAAATTAGCAATCACATATATGTTGAATCTAGGGGAGAATAAATCTTAACGTGTCTAAACTCAGATTGACCGATTGAATCATTAACTAGGGTGTCAAGTGCCCTATATCTAATTAAAGGTGCAACAACATCACAAGGCTAATTTAAATGAGATACAAGACTTAAAATCCCACACTAGGGACACTCTCTAAACTGGTGACCGATATCGCTACAGTCAGCAAAACTCCTAAAGACCTTACCTCATGAGAAAAACAATTTAAGCCCAAATGGCTGGCCCACTAAAACTGAGAACATCTCTACTACCATGATATCCCTCCTATAGACATAGCCAACGTCAAAACTCTAGGATAGCGGGGAATATATGCTAACTTTATCTGATAAATTAACTTAAATCTGGGTATTTCTCTAGACTAATCTCCAATCTCAATAATCTTCTGCATTACTCTAGGATACTTTCCCTCCAGATCTAATATGGCTGCCACATCCTGAAGACCCATACCAAAAACTTTATAAGGTTTGATGGGAACTTTGTATGTTGTGATCACCACAACCAATTTGAGAGCCACCCATAATCCAAAATGCTAACTGCATAGATCTGATAGGATACAAGTTAACCGGGCCTCCATTAAAAGTATCCTCCCTCTTGAATAAAATGCCAATAAAACTATATCACTGGCATGTCCTCTTATCGTTACATCCACAAGTCTTAATGTTCTCTCTTTCTATTACCATCGAATGATCAAAAACCTAAGAGAAGGAAGACCCAAAATATATCAAGTGCTTCGATGCCAAGAAAAGTTGCAGTGCTAAACCTCTAATAAATAAATGCATTATGTCCTACTCAGAGGGAAATAGCATAAGAATATTCTTGACCGACTCAAGATACCAGATCCCATGATCTAAAATTGATAAAAAACCTTGATGAAGACCAATAAATCAAACCCTAGCATGAGAAAGTAGTAGATGAAAAAAGGTCATCCTTTACTATAAGGTATCCGTAATTAGACTCAAGATTGCCAATATTGAATCTCAAAGGGATAAGGTAGTCACGAGCTCTACTAGAGCTTGGGCTAGCCCTAAATCCTTTGGTTGATGCTGAAGATCTTTGATATCCATAGATGACTCTCTAGTCCAATGTTAGCTGAAGCTCTAAAACATGTGTTGAAGTCTTGTCCGCATCTATCGACAATCTCGCATCGTCAATTTAGAAAAGAATAGTGTCAAAGAATGTGGTTGAGGCTCATTGAAATATGAACACAAAGCACAGAGTCAAGAAATAAATTTTCTATGAATGTTTGTACCTTCCCAAATATAAGGTACAGACGTCTCTACACCATTTTGCAGGACTCTCCTAAATACTCAGATTTTGTAACAATAGGCTGGTGAACCTAGGATCTGATACAAATTTGTAACTATCTAATTTCTCGGGCCATGATGGCGCCTGTTATAACTTGTCAGCAGGAAGGCCAAACCCAATATCCAAAACTGCTTGTAACAGGCTACCAAAAGAAATAAGGGAAGAATGTATAATGGATGTGATAAAATACTAACATGCATAAGATAGTCCTAAAACCTAGTAGAATCAGTGCAAGGGCTTCTAACATAAGAAGGATACAAATTAAGTAATAAATGAATAGACAAATACAACCTTATCTAAGTAAAACATAGAGTCTAGTCTAGTACATAAGAGGGAGGAAAGTAATATTCCAAACATTAGGAGATCGCCTATTTCTATGAAGCATGATTTTTTCATAGGACACACACAACATCGACGATAACTCATACTATGATCTGCAGGTGGTAGAAGTGTAGTATGAGTATCAAACCATGGTACTCAGTAGGAAACTACCGATGGAGCTCTAAGGATAATACTGAAATATATATAACATATATCTTAGTTGAAACTACACCTCAATATCTAGAAACAACATAAGAAAGCAAATGTGAAAATATGGAAAAATTATCCTATTCATGTTAAAGAAACTTACATAATAAGTCTAAGGATCCATTATGGATGAACTATCCTATTCCAACTATAATCAGGAATGTCAACACTATACCATATATCACATGCATATTTAAGAGTAATAGGCAAAAGAAGTATATATAACAGTATGCAAGGCCAAGGAATGAATATATAATTTCAATATATAAAGGATGAGATATCCTATAATAATATAGATGCATATAGCTAAATATACATATATATATATATATAAGGTAAGCTAAAAGTATAATAGAAATAATCAAAATGGCATTTTAATAACTCATAATCATTGTAGGAACTAGTGCTAGTATACTCCCAGTTTCTAATCCTAATGTCTAATCATAAGTTAATCATGCATAATAATGTAATCGCACGATAAAAGAGTGAAAATCATACATCAAATCTCGATAACAAATCTTGATCAATCTTTCACAAACTAGCCATAATAATAATCATAATAATAATAATAACAATAAACGACAACAGAATAACTAGCTAGTCCAGACAAACAACACAAACATGATTTTTTCCAGAACCCCCACCGCCCTCGGCTGAGAAGGTCAATCAACATACAACACACCACAAGCAATACTCATCACCATTACTTATGAAATCCCCATAAGGATAATAGATATAGGTGTATAATAGTGATAGGAATTGCACATGAAAGAATGTATGCTAAAATATAATTTGTAAGACCATGAACTATCTAAATATTGTAAGAATTAGTCTGACTCAAACTGACAAGTTTAATCAATATTTGTGCATCATCATAATCATCCTTCAACCATTGTGGGGATAGATATATATAATGATAAGCATTCTTCGGCCTTACTAGGTATAAAAGGATATTGTCATAATCATTTTCCGGCCTTGTTGGGAATAATGTATATCAACATAATCTTTCTCTGGCTTTGCTGGGTATACAAACATATCATCATAACCATTCTCTAGTCTTGTGGGCATGTAAGCATATCATGATAAATATAATAATTAATAACTGGAACAGCATCAACCTATTTATAAAATAAATACTATGATCTATCATCTAGTTTTACTCAACATACATATCATAAATACCATCAACCTCATTCGTCCTATAGAGGAGAGATTTTTATATAAATATAAAGTAGGTGCATGGACTTAAGTCATGGATAAAAATTGTGGAAAGGGTTGAAATCTCTCCTAACTAAAGTAATTAGTAGTATTAAATCATAGATTAGAATCTGTCTCAGTCAAATCATTGAAACGTCATTATCAATCTCATTAGACAAAATTCATCCATTAAGACAATGCAATTATTGTTATGAATAAATCATTTTAAGGTGAAAAGTAGGCTTTCATACCTATTTAGGATAAATTATAATAAAATAATATTTTAGTTGGAATCATATAATTTACAGATTTAATGATCATGAATGTACCAAATATATGCATGCCAATACAAGTGTTCAAATAGTGGAACCATAAGCATCAATATATTTATAAACTACAACCATATCCTTTTTAAGAGTAAACACTTCCTAGATGTCCAATCGATACCATAATGCGGACTTGGGCCTAATAATGTCTCTGAAATAATAAAAACAACATAATCACGACCTTAGGCTCACATACATATTCAAAACACATATCACTAATCATATCCATAAGTCATCTCATATCTATATACCATTGTGTATGTATTAGGGATCTTATAGGCTATATATCACAACTATGAGGCATATCATATCTATAGGGCATCTTATATCCATAGTCCATATTTATAACTATGAGACATATCATATCTATAGGCCATATATAATAAGGCATATCATATCTATAGGGCATCTCATATCTATAGGCCATATATTATAACTATGAGTCATATTATATCAATATGACATCTCATATCTAGAGTTCATATATCATAACTATGACTATGCCTATATTATTAAACACATCGATAGACCGTATAATAAATCAAATCCGAATGACACATCATATCAACATGCCATTAATGGTAATTTGTGAAAAGACATCATCATCCACCAAATCACAAGTAACCTTATACTAATGGATTAATAGTCTCAGCTATGGCTAATATGTATAAATAAGTCCACAAGGTCTAACATAAGTTTTGACCTAAGGTGGGATGGAGGAACCTACTTCTAATCCTCAAATTTCATATTTAGAAAATTTCTACCCTCAACTAAGCTAAGGAATCCAAATAGACATCTAGATAGGACAATTCTATGAATTTTCGCTATCTATGAAAAAGACAATAGGACCCTAGGAATATAACAAGTATTTTGCCTTATGAGTCAAATCGCTCATCTAATACCTAAACTTAAATAATCAAGAATAAGTCACTATGTTATACCTATAATCTATATTAACATTCTCATTCACATACAATATGTAAAACATATCACCTTATGAAGAAGAGTATGAAAAAGCCTACCTTAATGCCGAACCATGAATCCTTAAATGAATCACCAAACATCTACCTTCATTCCATGATCCCAAAATGCCACTATGCTATCTAAATCATAATCTATGTATACTTAGGAGTCAAATAAAACTCATATAATCATATAATGGGTCAGTTCAAATTTGGAGTAAAGAGAGGCCTGCGGGGACTGCTAATAGAATCCAAAATTAAACCCATCACGAGGTTCCTTGTAGGATAATGACTTTGTTAAAAAGTTGAGAACAAATTGAGCCCAAACCGGATCTTTGATAAATCCTTACAGTTTAAGAATTCAAATCCCTAATTTCTAGGAATTTATCAAAATTTCAAAGGAATCTTACCATGAATTTGAAAGGAAATCATAGAATAATTAATAAAGAAGATCCTTAAAATATCAACAAACTTTAATCCCAAGCTATCGTAACTTCTAGGGTTTTTAGCTCTCATGAAATAGGTGAAGAATAAGAAAAATCAAACAAATGGGGTCAATTTATACCCTTACCATGTCTTCGACTATCACGATCATGACCCAAGCTTCGTAATTGCAACATCTTGTAGCGTCACATGCCAACCATGATAGCGACTAAAGTCTCGTAATCATAATATATTAATCCTGGTTAGATATCTCAAAATTGCGACATATATACTACAATCTTAAGATCATATCATAAATCAAATCCGAAATACACATCATAACTACAAGTCATTAATCTTAATATGGGAAAAACCATCATCATCCACTAAGACTCAAATAAATCTTATACAAAAGGGTCAATAGTCTCAACTATGTGTAACATACATAAATAAGTCCATAAGAGTTAACTTAAGCCTTGGGCTAAGGTGGGATGGAGGAGTCCACTTCTAAACCTCGAATTCCATATTTAGGCAATTTCTACCCCTGACTAGGATAAGGTATCTAAATTTACATTTACATGAGAATTAATCCATAATTATCCCTAATATAAGAATTCCACCTAGAACATGTGCAATGTAAGGCATCTCCACCTAAATTATTGTTTTAAGGTCGCAAAATAGTCCAAATAAGGTTATTCATACTAACCACACTTCCAAAACTTAAACTACATTCAAAATCTAGAATCATATCATGACCATTCTACAAATTTGACCAATCTATGAAAAAGATAATAGGACCTTTGAAATATAACAAGTATTTCACCTCACGGGTAAAATCCCTCATCTAATCCCCAAACATAAATATTCAAGTTATAAGTCACGGTATTCTACCCATGACCAGTCTTAACATTCTCATTCACAGAAAATATATAAAACACTTCATCCTATGAAGAAGTGTTTACAGAAGCCTACCTCAATGCCGAACTGTGAATCCTAGAATCGTTAAACAAACATCTGTCTTAACTCCACAATCTCGAAATGCCGATAGACATTAAAAATCATAATCTACTCATCATTAGGTGTCATGAGAGACTAATATTTCCAAATAAGAGGTCAGGCCAAATTTAGGGTCCAGAACAGGGCCTACAGGCCTGGCTAACGGAATCCTAAATTGAAACCATAATGAGGTCCCTTGAAGGATAAGGAATGAGTTCTAAAGTTGAGAACAAATAAAGCACAAATCGGGTATCAAATCATCCCATAAATTTAAGAATTTCAAAGCCAAATTTTTAATAATTTATCAAGAAATCAATGGAATCTTACCATAAACTTAAAGGGAAATCATGGAATAATCAATAACCAATTTCTCAAATCAGCTACAAGTTTCAGTCCCAAGCTATCTCAACTTGTAGGGGTTTTAGCTCTCAAGAAATGGGTGAAGAATGAAAAAAATTGAGCAAAGAGGGTCAAATTATATAATTTCTAGGTCCTTAGGTGTCGATGTCGTGACTCGAGATTTGCCATTGCCACATCTTGTTGCTACAAATGCTAACCGCGATCTTAACTAAATCCTCATGAATGAAACATATAGGTCCTAATCAAACCTATTCCAATTGTGACATATATTCCATAATTATGATATCTTGGTGACTGCCAAAGCAACAGTATCGCAACCCATGGCAGCGCGATAGAGATGTACCTAATAAAGAATAGACTTGGAAAATCTCCAATTCTTTGCAAGCCATCGGGATTCATATGGCATCTCATATATATAAAAAGTCTATGCAACCATACAAAATTTGACATCAAGACACAATGGCATTGTCAAAATTTCCATCCAATGTTTTTTTACAAAAAGTGGGCTCCATACCCAATTTTTATTTTCTTAACTTTTATCCAATAGCTCATAATGAGCTCGGTTTACACGGGACCTAAACCAAAAGTCCACCTTGTCTAAAATTAACATTCTAGAGCTAGTGGAACTATCAAAATTTTTATCCAAAGTCATCTACTAAGAGTCTTGGTCTGAGACCAAATCATAAACAACGAAAGCTTCAAATAGGAAAATGAGCCTAAAATCCAAATAAACTATCTGATCAATGAATCAATTATTTTGGAAAGTAATAAATAACCTATAGTAGCCATGTGAAGTCTTGAAATACTTTAAATGCATTCAAATCAAGGAAATGACCTGGAGGGTGATTACAAATCTACCAATGGTAACAATTCATGTAAAGACCTGTTAGCTAACATAATGAGTCATGGCCAAGAATCTTGTGCATGGAAGCACATGATCAAGAAATTTTTCCCATTGATAATGACTCGACCATATGACTCATTATCAGTGATGAGTTGTGAGGTAGACCCGCTGTCACAATATAAGGGAACCAAGAAATCAGATCCCTAACCACGAATTCTCCTAATGACTTATTATCAGACATAATAAGCCGTTATATGGGAAGTCATTATCATAAGAGAGAAGGTCCATGATTTAGGTTAGAAAATCATGACTTAGGACATAACTCATGACCCGATATAAAGAGAGCTGATGTGAGCCATGACAACTGTTTCTCAATAGTTCCTACATAATTTAAAAAGGGGGTTTTGGTCAATTTCCATTCTTTTAATGCCAAAACCATGTCATTCAGGAACTCCAACATCAGCTATTGGTGGTTAAATATACCCTAATATGTCAAAATCACTCAATGCTTAGCAGGAAGGTGAAATTTCTTCTTCTCCAAAGCTGAGTTAGGGTTCATCAAGAACAAGATTATTTCAAAGGGTTTCTCCAAGGCTTCCACTTTTGGTATGTGGGATTTCATGACTGGGTCCCTTCCAATCATTGAGTACCAAAAATCTTCTAAACCTCAAGTTTAAATTAACCTCAAGTTGGGTTCTAAACCAAATGTGAATTTCTTTTTAAATTACTCAATTTTCTTTTTGATTAAACCTTTAATACATGTCTTCCCATAAGAGTGACATATTCCATTTTATAAATATAATAAATTTCCTTAGTATGATTAATAATTGAGTTCTTAGCTTGAAGTAGGAAATTACCTATTATGATTAGATTTTAAAATTATCATGTTCAATGCATTATCCAAATCTGATGGGTAATAAACATCCGATACATAGGATTTCATGCATGTATTAGTTATCAGATTTTTAGCACTTCAAATTATGCATATGTTGCTATTACAAAGAATATTATTATATTGGGAATATATATATATACATATACATATATATATATATATATCAGTTTTTTAGTTTTGTTTAGTTAGGAGTAATACTTACCACTGAGTGAATGAAGGGATAAAGGATCACGCATCAGTTAGGACTAAGTCCTTTAGTAGAAGTCCCTAAATTCAAAAATTATAATGCTATTATATATTATAAGGGGTCACCTACAAGATAGGACTAACACCCTTGTCCCTTAGGACATCAGTTTAGCAGATCCGTGCAAGCTAGTATTGATACCCTTTGCAAGGTACTAGCACCCTTCTAATTGTGTTATAGGTTTGACCCCAGTTTTGCACATATTAGATTAGGTCGGTTATTGTTAGATCCTACGGCCCTCAATTAATTTTTAATTTATCTTTAGTTCTGTTTTTTATACCAACTAAATCAGATCATTAGTTATTGAGTATTTTGTTTAATTTATCATATGTTATACTTGATCTTCCATTCATTGTGCATGTTTATGCATTCATGTTTAGTTTATTGTAGTTATTTTCCAATATCACATACTCAGTACATTTAATATACTGATTATATACTTTTCTGTTCAATATTTTTGCATAATATTGGTTGAGACACTCAGTACCTGAACTGCACTTAGCATATTCTTGTTCAATATCCAACAACAACTTTTGGTGAGTCCTCATTATTTGAGGACTAGTTATCAATTCTTTATTTGATTGCTAGTTTATATCAGCTCCAGTTAGTTGGAGTTAGATATGGGTTTGTCTCTATAACTCATTTTGAGTTGAGGCTTTCAGATAGATGTTTAGATTTTTAGCTTATTGGGTTGTCAGACAGTTCTACTTCTAGTTTGTTTGACATTTGGTTTTACATTATTAATTCTACAAGTTATGTAAGTTTTCTTCCACCCAGTATTTTTTTATTTTCTTTAATATTGAATGCATACAAGGCCATAGGTCAGCTTGGGGTTACTTGTGGCTCTACACATCATTTTACAACTAGGGTGTAGTCTTGAGTCGTGATACTAATAGTAATGTATAACTAGTTTAGACCATGATTATGAATTTTAGATGTTAGTTTGACTCTTATACATATTTTAATCAGTTGATCATGCATTATGCCAATAACAAGGGTTAGCTTAGGATAACATATGATCTGAATGGTCCTTTCTACTTGACCATCTGCCTGAGGATGCAAGGCTGTACTGAGATGACCTTGGGTACCAAGACCCTTTTTGAATGCTTTCTAAAAGTGAGAGGTAAAGTAGGAACCTCTGTCTAAGATAATAGATAACGAAACAGCGTGTAGTATAACCAACTCTCGAATGTAGAGTTTGGCGTAATCCTCGACTGAATAAGAGGTATGAACTGGAAGGAAATGGGCTGATTTGGTCATTTTTTCTACAATGACCCAAACTGAATCATGCTGGTGATGAGTACAAGGTAAACTCATCATAAAGTCCCATTCACTTCTTCCCACTTCCAAGTAGGAATAATGAACTCCTGTATGGACCCACTAGGATTCTAATGCTCTATCTTAACCTGCTGATATGTAGAGAACTTAGCCATAAACTTGCAATATTTCTCTTCATCCCACTCCACCAATAGATCTCCTGCAAGTCGCAGTACATCTTTGTGGCCCTTGGATGAATAGAGTAGAGTGTACCATGCGCTTCTATAAGAATTCACTACCTCAAGTTATCTACACCTTGAACATAGAGAGGACCCTAACAACGAAAAACGCCATCTACCCCTTGGGAGAAAACCTCTATTTTCTGATCCTTGACTGACTCTTTCAACTTAACTAGACTGGGATCTCTATCTTGCTTTTCTTTCACCTCAAATACCAGATATGATTCTGAATGACTCTGAACCCATACATCACTCTCCTCTGTATCGACTAAGCGATGCCTAGTCTAGAAAAGATTGAGATTTTTCTAAGAAATGACATACTGAAGGCTCTTATGATCTATAAACATATCTACATGAACATCGTAGAGATAATGCCTCTAAATATTTAAGGCGAATACTACAGCTGCTAACTTAAGATCATGAGTAGGATAATTTTTCTTATGGGTTTTAAGTTGTCTGGAGGTGTAGGTTATGACCTTAACATACTGCATGAGTACAAAACCTAAACCCACTCTGGATGCATCACAACACACTACGAACCCATCTAAACCATCTGGAAGAGCTAAGACTAGAGCTGAGGTAAGTCGAGTTTTCAACTCCTGAAAACTTTTTTCGCAAGGATCTGACTACTTAAACTTGAATTTCTTCTGGTCAATCTATACATAGGGGAGGCAATAAAAGAAAATCCCTCAAAAAACAGTCTGTAATAGCCAGCCAAACCTAAGAAAGTCCTGATGTCTTATAGAGAGATAGGTCTAGACTAGTTTCTTATCTCTTCTGTCTTTTGAGAATCAACCCTAATACCATTATCGAAAATGATATGACCAAGGAATGCTACTGACCTTAGCCAAAATTCACACTTACTAAATTTGGTGAAAAACTGATGATCTCTGTGAGTCGGAAGTACTGTTCTGGGATGGTCTCCATGATCTTGCTCACTGCAGGAATAGACAAGAATATCATCTATGAAAACTATGACGAACATGTTCCCGTACTGCTTGAACATATGGTTCATAAAGTCCTTGAAAGCTACTGGGGAATTAGTAAGACTAAAGGACATGACTAAGAATTCAAAGTGACCATAACGAGTTTGGAAAGCTATTTTTAGAATGTCACATTCTCTAACTCTGAGCTAATGATAGCCGGATCTAAGGTCTATCTTAGAGAAATAGCTAGCACCCTAAATTTGGTCAAACAAATCATCGATTCTAGAAAGAGGATACTTGTTTTTTACCATGACTTTATTGAGTTGATGATAATCAATACACATCCTAAGAGAACCATCTTTTTTGCGGACGAAAAAGACTGGTGCGCCCCACGGGGAAACACTGGACCTGATGAATCACTTATCTAAGAGATTCTTCAACTGCTCTTTTAATTCTCTGAGTTCTGCTGGTGCTATTCTGTATGGCGCAGAATAGATATAGGCTGAGTAGCCAGAAAAAGATCATTGCTGAAGTTTATTTTCCTTTCTGGAGGAATTCCTGGAAGTCCTTCGTGAAAGGCATCTAAATTTTCATTCATGATTGGAACTGAATCAAGGCTGGGAGTTTCAGAGCTAGATTCCTTAACATGAACCAGATGATAGTGACATCCCTTAGATATTATTTTTCTGCCCGAAGGTAGGAAACAAGATGACCTCTAAAAATGGATACATTACCCTTCCACTCTAGGACGGGTTCATTCGGGAACTAAAATTGGGCTATTTATTTTCTACAGTATACTGTGGCATAGAAGGAATGAAGCCAATTCATGCCAAAAATAATATCATTATCAGTCATCTCTAATTTAACTAAGTCTGCTAAAGTGACTTTCTAATGTATCACCACCTGGCAGTTCCTGTATACCTACCGGGCTATGATAGTTTTACCTATTGGAGTAGCGACTGAAAAGGGCTCAGCTAGAATTTCAGGACTGACTCTAAAATCGCCTGCTATATAGGAAGTAATAAAAGACAAAGAAGATCCTGGATCTAGCAAATCATAAACATGTCCATGAAAGATCTGTAACGTACTAGTAACCATATCAAGTGAATTTTCCTGATCTTGTTGGGACTAGAAAGCATAGAGTTTGTTTAGGTGTTGCCCACTAGTAGTACTGAAGGTGGTGCCCTACTGATTTGGACGATTAGATTGAGCTGAGGAGCGGCTCTGTTGACTATGTAGACCTGACTGTAGACAATCTCTAACTTTATGGCCTGACTTGCCACAACCGAAACAGGTATCACTACCTGCTATGCGAATACCTAGGTAGTTCTTGCCACATCTCTAGAAAAGAGGGTATGTACGGGCATTGCTAACACTACCCAGAGACTTAGATCTTGGTGCTCTATTGATAACACTCAAATTACACCTCTCTTATGAGAGAGTAAGAAGTCGTTATCAAATATATAACCCAACTAGGTTAGGGTCGAATCTCACAGGGAATATAGTGCTAATAAAGTTGTATGCAGATTAGTTGACTTTTAATCATTTATTTCCGTAAAATAAATAGGGGGATTTGGTTCAGCTCACAAATTAATGGTTTCAGTTTAACAAGATAAAATATGTGTAGTAGTATTCAAATTCAGAGAAATAGCAAGCTAGGGTTATGTCCACCATGTAGTTTTCAATACTTTCTAACTATGGGCTTTATGAATTTGTATATGTATCATGTTTACAGAGAAAAATATTGTATTTAATAACATAATCCAAGTGTTTATCAATCATCAAGGACTAATTCACTTTAGTTCTCTTCAATCAAAAGCATTTACCAAAAACAATACAAAATCTCCAAGTAGTTAATCCTGCTAAGGCATTAACTTATGAAATAGGGGTTTGTAATCCTATTTTCTTTTTACTACTCTCTTTCCAAACATCAACCTTTCTTCTAACAAGTTGTGTTTTAAGGCATATCCTCTATATTTGCAACCACGAGAATTCAAGATAAGCGAAGAGAGTATGATGTAAACTAATCAATGCATGATGAATTCAAAACCAAAAGTGATAGATTGTATGCTACAAGGTCTCCATAACCCTAACTAATAAACTTAGCTACTCATGAATAAAATGAAAATCATCATAAATATATTCATCATACCAAAAACAAGAAGATGATCTTGGTGTGCGAATAGTGAAAGTAAGAGAGAAGAAACGTTTCTCCCTCTCCTCAAGCTAAGCCGCCACTCTCCCTCTTTTAAAAACTAATACAGAATAATGAATAATCAATAATAATTCAGCATTAATCCTTTTAATAATCTTTTCTCTCATAATTTCCTTCTAAGTCCTTGAACTATTTATAAATGACAAACTAGTGTTGGACATAGTTTCTAGGCGCCACATTTGGTCCAGATTGCTACTCTCTCTTGTGTCATATGCCATCCACATTCCATTGTCCCATAATGTCTTCATCTACCTCATTAATACCTGAAATTATGCTAATCGCATCGGTTAGCTCAATTATATAGAAGTAGAGTAAGAATATAAGAAACTAGGCACTTTGTTCTCTAAACTTAGCTAAAATATGGAAAAATTATGGTGCTTAGGCGTATAAATACACCCAAGATCATCTATCTCTAAACTTAGGCATAGGAGCACTAGCTTAAGAAGGAGATGGAATGTATGACTTAGGACAAAATAGAGAACGGTTTCCTCCTTCTAATTTGGACTGAGCAAAGTTGAAACTACCTGTCCTTGCTCTCATATTTTGCTTCTCCCTCATCTTAATCTTTTGCTCCTCTATCTGCTGAGCATGAGTCATAAGCCTGGCTAAATTTATATTACTATTTAGCATGGCAGATCTACAATTCTTAACCATGCTATCATTTACACCTGAAATAAACTTACTCATCTTGGCCCTGCTATCAGCAACCACATGAGGGGCATATCTGGCTAATTAAGTAAACATAAGAGAATACTCTTTCACCGTTATGTTTCCCTGCCTGAGGTTGATAAATTCTAACACCTTAGATTCTCTGAGCTCTAGAGGAAAGAATCTATCAAGAAAAGCAGAAGAAAACTACTCCCACTCAACTAACCCTGTATAAACTGCCCTCTCTGACTTCCACTGCTTGAACTAAGTGTGAGAAATATCTTGCAACTGATATGTAGCTAGCTAGGAACTCTTACTATAAGTAACCCTTATTATTTATGTAACCTTTTGCACCTAATCTAGGAATTCCTGAGGGTCCTCATTTGCCTTATACCCGAGAAAGGATAGAGGATTCATTTATGTGAAGTCCCAAATCCTGGCTGTAGCTAAATTAGCCACAGGATTGGCCAGAACGATAGTTGGCCGTTCCTTTTGAGAAGCAACTAACTGAGTAAGAGTAGTGAATATAGCTCTAAACTCTGTATAAGAAACATGTTTGCCCAATAATTCTTCAGGCTGAGGGGCTGACTGATTCCTATTTCTTATTTTAGGAGGCATGTTCTATAGAAGAAAGGGAGAAATAGATTAGAGTGAGAGACTGACTTGAGATTATGCTCACTGGAATGACATAAATACTGAAAGAATGGAAACTGTTCCTAAACATCTTATAGCCTCCTGTACTTAGATGTGGTGCGCAACACACCCATGTACAAAACTCTACTAGATGCGACTTTCATACTTTCTAGGACTCTATTGAACATTAGGCTCTGATACTAAGTTTGTAATGCCCCGAATCTATTATCCAGAATGCTACACGGTGCTTATGACTCTGAAGGACCACAAGCTAACCCATGACTGATATTTGTACCTGTATATCACATAAGATACTGCATAATGTGGAAACATGAACTGAAAGGCCATAAGGTTTAAAAATGAGACATAATATCAACTAAAAATATAACACCTGAATGGGGTATGAAATAATCAAAACAATTGAAATAAACTAACTGAACATGATAGTATGAAAAGGCTCTAACTGACTGAACTGTCTTAGAAAGGAGTTGATGGGAGATATGTCCCCAAATAACTCCAAATAATAAATTAATAAATGAAATAATAAAGGAATCATCATATCCTCAAAGGATGAGGACTCACTTCTAACTTTGACTACTGAGATTGGAATGCTACTGATGCTCGGGAGCTCATGTATCTGAACCTATGGTATAGATCACCATAACACGAATGCGTCAATACGATTAAATATATTGGTATGCATGTAAGGTAGGCTAAATGCATGTGGTTCATATGCATGAACAATAATAATAATAGACTAACTACCATGAGAGTGAGAATACATGCATGACAAATAATAACTGCCACTGATACTGTGATAACATGATTACTGAATCTGAATACTGATAACATGAGTGATTGTATCTGATAGTCCTAAATCTAATGGAACTAGTTAAGTTTCATACTGTATCCGACTTGACTGTATCTGACAGTCCTAAAATCTAAAGAACTATCTAAGTTCTTTTACTGATAGTGGCACTGAAACTATGGGAAGTGGTTTTCTAACCGACGTGCCCTAAATAACACATCATAGCTGAATTGGGCCCAATCTGTGACCTGATTGGAAGGGTGTCAATACCGCGCTACTGGTAAGAAAAATATGTGAGTGACACTCAACTAGTAGGTTACTTTAATGAAAATGATGGGAACCCTCAACTAGTAGTACCACCTTATCTATCCTCGACTAGCAGGTATGATGTCTCAACCTACGCTGGCTACATAGTTTTGGAATACAAGGATTGCTGCTAAGAATTAGACCATCTACTTGCAGGTGAGTTCCCATCCTTGGGTTCACTAGGTGCTAATTTCTACTCCCATCTGAATAGACACTGAACATGGATCACTAAACTAACTAGACTAAATTAACTAAGTTTTGTTGACTGATGGAATAGTGTTGAGATTTCTGTATTACTGAGCTTTCTGAGTTTACTGGGATTTCTGAGTTTTACTGTGTTTTCTTGAGTCACATGACTAACTGAATCCTATTGAACATAGATTGACTGAGGATATCGTGAAAACATGACGCTGGCTCTAGGTACACAACTAAATTTTTGGGTACAAGTACCTCCAGGACTCAATGGAAAGAAACTAACAAAACATGACTTACTTGAACATATGACCAATGGCATCATCCATAATTCATCTATTGAAGCATTTCATCAAACAAGTGATATGCATAAACTTGTACATAAATCGGGATTTCATAATATCATACTAGTTGGGCACTTTTCCTTCATAAATGGATTTAATCAAACACATGGCAAGCATTGTATAAGTAGACAACCTTAGACAACAAATAAACATCATGATTCATCTCTAATTTCACCATTCAAGGGTTTAATCCTGGATTAACTTGAAGAAACACCTACAATAATAAATTCCCCTAAAGATTTTATCACTAAAACATGGAATAGAATTCAATTGGTCATTATCAACATAAAAAAAACTAAACCCAACATTATATTCATAAAAATCCATACACTTGATCTTAGAAAAGAGATTCTTGGTCTTCATGGACGAAAGGAGTCCATGAATGTACTCTATGCATACCTGGTAGTGAGTTTCTTGAAGTTCTTGAACTTGAAGGATTTGAATCTCTTAGTTTCTTGTAGAAGATTTGAATTTTGTTCTTAGGATTAATCTTTGAGAGAAAACCCTAAATTTTGATGTTATAGTTGGATAATGAATTTCAGAGCTTTGGGCGAATATTACTAGGTATATAAACGGGTGATAAAAGACCAAAATACCCTTTTAAAATGGATTTAAAATAAGTGAGTGGGATATGAGATGGTGGGTTACGACGGTCCGTCGTTGGGTCGACAGTCCGTCAGACTGACCGTTGCACTAGGGCCAGAATTGGGACTTACTGTCTTGGTGCGATGGTGGGGTGTGATGATCCGTCGCTAGCTCGATGGTCCATCGCTATCTCGATGATCCGTCTCTAGCTCGATGGTCTGTTGGACCTCTCCATCGTACTCAGCAAGAGAGTGGACTCACTACCTCGATGCGATGGTAGGGGGCAACAGTCCATCGCTGGGTTGACGGTCCGTTGGCCTGCTCTGTCGCACTTGGGTGATTCAGACTATTCTCTGTAAAATGGCCATAACTTCGTCGTTTGATACTAGATTTTGATGAAATTATTATTGTTGGGAAGCTAATTCAATTTCCTAAGTAAAAAAGTTAAAATCTTAGAAACACCATGTGTACAAAAGTGGATTCATCTTTCAAAGAAAGCTTCTAATAATTATGAGATGATTTAAAGCTAGGAAAATGTATGGGGTATTACACCGATGTACTGGCATAATGCTTGATCTTCTATTTTAATATACATAAAACTGGAAGTAATGCATGGAAGAGATGTCTTTAGTTGAACGTATTCAACATAAGACTATTCAAAATTATTTGAACTCTGGTTATACAAAACAAATAAATACATCAACTCTATTGACTGTCTATAAAGCCACTTCTAATATTAATTATATGAAGCCGAGACATGACCCCAGCCATCCCAAATCAATACTAGTGAATGAAAGATAGATACTAACACTATAGTTGACTTGAGTCTTTAAATCAAAGAACTCATCATATACTGATTAGAAGCTACAAATTGTCTGATTATAATGTATGAACAACAACTGGTATCTACATTATAAGACAATGTAGTACATAGACATATATATGGGCCAGTACTTCTGGAATGTACTGAGTATATGGGGTGAATGCATAAGCAAACCAATAACTGAATATTCGTATAAACATTCAAATAATACATGTTAAGTGAAAATGACTCACCTTGAGATTGAATAAAATAAAGATTGTAAAATCAGAACAAGAGTAATAGAGCATAAGAATAACTTTGTGAGCTATAGAATTTAGTTTATAAAAGCTTTACTTTTTATTCCTTGTTTTGAGAGGTTCTTCTAACCGACATAAACCAAGTAAGATATCATTGAGTCAAACGTTTATGCACTTTGGGGAGAGCTGTTCTACCCTTGCCATCTAAATATCACGTAACTTAGTAATCACTTATCTTAACCCATACTAGGACTTAAACCTATAGTGGATTGTAGTTTCTAGGAACTAAGGATACGATAATCCACATTCCCTTCTCGGTGCTGAATACTACTCCCATATTACTTATATTCTCATACTTTAGGAAATCCATCTAAAATAGCATAACGGTTGGTCTACTAGAAACCAATTATGTTTTTCTTTGCATTAAATTGTAAGCAACGTAAACAAGTATAGATTTCAAGCCTCACCATTGAATCAAAATATTATACTTTTCTTATAATCTTAATGCGTAAACTCAAGCCTTAAATTATATACTTTCTTTCATAAAACCTATATTACAATATCATGCTTAAAACTCAATTGAAAATCCTTAATCAATGCATTAAATCTAACTCGTGATATTAAGCTCATAATAATGAATAAGAGAATCTTCAAGTCAAAACATAAATATATGAGAACAAGTATGCACTTTAATTCTTTAATCACATAGTAATTCCATAAATTTAAAACAAGATAACATGGGTATGAAACCCAATTGTAAATCATATAACTTAAACTTTAAAACTAGTTTTAGGAACAAAGATGGAAAAATAACCTTGTTCACAAACCCCAATACCTGAATTTCTTGATTTCTTGATGAAAGTTTGAAATTGAAATTTGAATTCTTGTGTTCTTGGGGAAGAAAGCTTGAATTTCTTGTTCTTGGAAAAAATCCCTAATGTAGTTTCTCTTGAGAGTGGAGAGGAGAGTAAATGTTGAAAATTGACTAATGATGTTAAACTATTGTGTATAGGGTGATTTAAATCATGGGGGTAGGGTTTGAGGTGATGAAATTACCAAAATACCCTTAGGGAAACTAAATAAAAATTACAGAATTTTTCAGTTGATGACTTAGTTGACAGCGCATCAACTAGGTCATGGGTTGTCAACCTAGTAATCATCTTTATTTCAAAGATGCAGGGTGTTTCTAGTTAAGGATGAGGTCGAGGTTGATAGCTCGTCATTTACCAAATGTCTTATAACCTCAAGTCGTCACCTTGCTGTCAGATGGACACTCCGAAGTAAAATGAGCATAATATTCAACTCCGATATCGAATTAAGGTTAAACCAGATGTGTTGTAAAGAAGACTTGAAGTTCTTTCATTTATTATTTAGTAGGATAACTAAATCGATAAGTTATAGATCATACACTCATTTAAAGTTTCCATATGTAAAATAAGATACTAAAATTCAATCGATTCAAGTGTTCTGAACTAGACTTTTCCCCAAGTTCTTCCTATGAACATGATTTTCATTTAAACACTTTAAACACAAGGTAAATCATCATGACAGATATACTCATATACAAATAATAGGATTAGTGTTTATACACATAGGAAAGATAGTTTGAATTCTAGCTCAAACATGCAAGGCGTTACATTATTTCCACCTTGGAATCATTCATTCTCTAATGATGGGTAAAACCTTATTGAAGATTTAGAAATATTTAGTAACATTGACATGACATGTCTTATAATGAAGGATATAGATGAGATGAAAACATTAAAACTTCTATCATGAAATTGAATTTTAAGCTGACTTGACTTTATTGACTATAAGAAGCTGATTAATGCTGAAAGTTTAGAACTCAATTCAAATTCCCATGATATAATCATTCATACAGAATTGCAAAGTTCTAACTGATACATCATGAATTCCAAGAGTTACTAAGGATGGATTAAAGTATGCAACTTCTCATTTAGGAACTATCCCTAAACAAGACATGTGTTGGAATCAAAACAAAAAGGGCATCATGGCATCACCAAGAACATTTTGTAAGAACAAATAATGAGGTAACGAGACCAAGGTAGTACAAGGTATATTACATTGTCTTAGCTAGAATACTTGGAAAACTAAGATAATGAACTGAACACTTATGTACTGAATCATGAGTAAATAAATGAATTAGAAATGTGATGCATGAACTGAATTGAATTCGCACATTACATAGATGCGAACATATTATCTCTTGAAATAGCCATTTTCATGAAACTTTGGATAGTAAGACTAGATGGAGAGATTGAAAACCATAGGATCTTATTTGTCTAATTATTAATCTGAATTTCTAGCTATACAACCTAACTCATACTAAAAGCTTATACTTTACTGAAGTATTTCTTCAACACTCTTTCTAAGAAGTTCTAATAACAGAAGAGAGAAAATAATTCTAAGCATGGACTAAAAAAGACATATGTATAAGGAATCGCAACATGGATACAAGTCTATAATCATGGAATATCGACCTGTAAAACATAATCTAGGATAGAATCACTTTGCCTTAGGCAATACAACTGCTAACTTCAAAGCTTAGCCACACTTCTCAAATACTCCCACCGCTATACCTATCCTCTTAAATACTATGCTTATTGATTCAACTTGTAATTCCCACATAGGCATTGATAACTCCATTTACTAAAGTTTGAGCTAAACTATATTCTCTCACCATGTTCAAGCCTACTCAAAGTCATAAGGTACACAAGAAACACCATAATACTAGTGTAAACCACAACTTTAATATCCTATGTGTTTTCTTATCTCTCATCTCAAGAATAATACTCCTTACCACTACAACAAATAACTTCAACCTCCTAATAGGAATTCAGTAACACACACTTCATTTATCCACATATATAGAGACATGACATTCAAGCCTATCATTCACATATGAATTTCCAAGCAACCAAACCACCTGGGAATTCATCCATATTCTCAAATATCTCTTATGAATAACAACTACCATGCACCATGCCTAGTAAAAAACACATAGAATTATTAATTAACCATGATCTATACCAAAAGCATTACCTCAATCTTACTTCAACCTTTTAGCTTTATATATAATAATCTTAAAATTATCTTTCCTCAACAAGAAATATTTACTCTCTTCCATATAAACTATTGATCATTAATTTTTCATCCCAAATACCTTAACATAAATGGATTACTGAAAGGATAGAACATAAAGACCTAAAGCACGAAAGGTTACTATGCATAACTTTGACTCTTAATCGAGGCCTAAGGAATAGAGTCTAAAGGGAATGAATTCATTAAGGAGTTATAACAAGAGGATATACATGACATAATTTTAGTTTTTTTGTTCATTAAGAGTGAACCATGAGTTATGGCAACTAGGCAAACTATAAAGCATGAGTACATAAGTCATGAACTGCATAACCAGAGTTTGGTGTTCATAGATTTATAAAATATGATTTGCACTATTTCTTGAATAGGAACTCCTCATACTAGGAAATGGAGGCATACATGATTCTATAAAAAGTGCATGAAGATGAGTTATGGTCATAGATCTCACTTGTAAGGCTTGAGTAGATGTCGTGATAACTAAAGTACAACAATTCCCACTAAGATAATAATGGGTTGGGTATCTTTCTCCCTAGTGTTGTTCTACAATAGACTAGCATCACAACTTGAATTTGAGAGATTGACTTGGTTTTTTGTTCTATTGTATACC
>NC_061111.1:205748950-205807539 GCF_002878395.1 Capsicum annuum | reverse complement strand
TCATATTTATGATTTCCATGTTTGGATTTAAGTGTATTCATGTTCATGGTATTAATTGGGTTTCAATTCATGATTAATTATAAGTTTTCATGAAATTAAGATAGTTACGCAATGAATTATATGAATTTCCTGCTAATCCCTTTAATTTTAAATTGAATATTGTATTCATAGTGTTCATGTGTTGGCCATTATCATGTGAAATAATCCATGACCCTATGTGTTTTCAAAAATAACTATGTCAAGTAAATAGTTGAATCATGACATGTCATTATGTAGTCCCAATCATGTACTTTTCTTCAGATATCAGTTACTCAATACTTCTTTTCCAAAAAGTTCAGTTACAATATACACGTATATGCATAGTATTGCATACTTAGTATTTATAGTAGTTTTAGATTTCTATGTACTCATATTCAATTGCCCTATAAAATTCAGTTAGTTACTGTTCATGGATATGAACCCTTGCATTTAGCCTTACCTTATCTAGTATACCAGTACATTCCACGTATTGATGCATACTTTCTCTTGGAGCTATGATGTCTCATATCTTATATTCGATCGCTCAGGTTCTCGACCGTGAATAGACAGATTCAGGTTCACCCAGTAGTGTCAGACTTTGTAGTAAGTCCTCATCTACCGAGGATATTCTATTATTTTAGCTTTTCAGTAGATGCAGCTTTTCAGTAGTTGGAGTTAGTTGGGGGATTTTTCCATCAACACTACTTTCAGATAGTTCAGTTAGAGGGTTTTTCAGACTTGAATTTAAGACAGTATGTAGCTTTGTAAATTATTATTAAAGTTGATTTTCTTTATCAGTATATTAGATTTTGAACCTTTTTCAGCCTATTTTCTACATTATTTAAGTATTATTATTCAGTGCTCACAGAAAATATTAGTCATGGGTTAGCTTATGGTCCTTCAGGGTCATAATCACCGCGGAGCATCCTAGGTACAAACTCAGGGCGTTACAATACTCCAAACTGAACTAAGACTACTGTAATCTAGAGTCCGAGATATAATGATACACATAAAGAATAAATTCACCCCTGGAAGACTACATCTTAAAGTGTAAAACTCGCTTCTAGTACTTCCTTTTGGGATAAAAATCTTAACTTTATATATCCCCAACAGTACTTATAGAATAACTTAAACACATATTAACTTAGAATCTTCAAGAGTATCACCATACACTAAGTTCACACCATCTATAATTTCAAAGTATTCTTCTTATTAGCTCAATCCTAAAAGATATAAACATTGATTCTTATACCTAAAATGGATATCCCCTAACTTTTAATGAACTATACTGACTTCTTTCTTGAACACTCCCTTAACATATAACAATTTGAGGTTTCTCTTGCTTCGGCAATCATCATCACATACTTACACCATTCTTGACAACATACTTGCCTCACTAAATATATATTCTTCTTTTTTACCTTTATAGCCTACTAATATCACATCTTTAAACTTATATTTTCCCTACACCATGAGAATTTCCACTATACAAACACACCCAACGTTAATAACATATAACCCAGAATTTTGTTGGTAAGAATATCATATACTACATTACACATTCTAGCCTCATGCGTACTTGAAACTCAATGGCAATATCTAAGCACACACATAAAAAATGCCGAAATAGTACAATCCCATATCATCTTGGGCACACCTCAAAACCACACCCACACCATCACACTTAATTTCAAATCAACAAACTTAAATTTTTGTATACACGATTTCAATCCTACTGATTCACTTTTCCTAAAACTAGCCCAATGGATACAAAATCTACTAAATCCAGATACACGATTTCAATCCTACTGATTCACTTTTCCTAAAAATAGCCCAATGGATACAAAATTTACTAAATCCAGATAAACACTATCCCTAGTTTACTGCTGCTAAACTTCTAAGGTCATGCTTCTAACTCTAGATCATATGCTGTAATAGTATTTTAAGAAAGGATCTGAGGGCATATCTTACTTCGTCTCATCACATGATTTTTCATGATCATGAATAAAATCTTTCATACTTTGGAACATAAAGACACTAGTGGGATACTTTCTTAAGGTAACATGCAATCCCATAAATGTTTGTGGGGACTATCTAAGAATACTCTATTTATAAGGATTTAAGTTGGCTATTTCAATTGCCGCAAGAATAAGGCAGGGTTTCCACGAACGGAGTAACGTACAAATCTGCATAAGTTTTTTAAAGGACACTTGTACAGTATGATTTGAGACATTCAAAAAAGTAGAGTAGGCTCAAAGAAAAGTACAAACATCGTTGTACCATTTTGCATGACTCTACTATACATGGTTTGATAGACACCCTAGGACACTTGAAACTTGTTCTTTGATACAAAGTTTGTAATGCCTTGAGACTAACCCGTGGACATCACACGGTGCTTAAGACCACAAGTGATCCCAAGATAACCTATATACTAGCATGATACTTGAGCTACTAATTAAATATACATAAAACAGGAAGTAATACACGAAAGTGATGTATGTAGTTGAACATAGTAAAAACAAAACTATTTAAAAAATTACAACTCTAGTTATTAAAAAAATTATAAAAAATACATTAACTCTACTAACTGCGTATGAAGCCTCTACTAATACAGATTATAGGAAGCTAAGACATCACCCCCAGCCATCCTAAATCAATATGATTGAATGAAAGAATAATACTGAAACTTTAGTTGAGTCGATTCATCTAATCAAAAGAAATCTTAACCTACTTATTTAAAGCTCAAACTGTTTGATTATAATGTGTGAACTACAACTTCTACCTACATTATGAGACAATGTAGTACATAGACATATATGTGGGCCAGTACTTCGGGAATGTACTGAGTACGTGTGAGTGAATGCATAAGTAAAATAACAACTGAATATTCATATAAACTTTCAAATAATGCATGCTAATTATAAATGAATCACCATAAACTTGAATAAAATAAAGATTGCAAAATTATAACATCAGTAATGGAGCATAAGAATAACTTTGTGATCCATAAATTTTAATTTCTAAAACCCTTGCTTTTTATTCCTTCTTTTGGAAGGTTAATCTAACCGACAATAACCATGTGAGCTATCTTAGAGTCCAATGTCTTACCCATGTTGGTGAGTGCTGATCTACGCTTGCATCGGAAAAGAACCTTAACTTAGTGATCACTTATCTTAACTCATATTGGGACTTAAACCTATGGTATCTCGTAGTTCCTTAGAATGTAGGATATGCTTATCCGCATTTCCTTCAAGGTGATAAATACTACTCGCATGGTACTTATATGCTCATACTCTAGGAAATCCATCGTAAAATAACATTAGGGATAGCATACTAGAAACCAACTATGCTTTACTTTGCATTTAATTTAAAGGTAAACAATTGTGGATTTAAAGTGTTGTCATTGAATCAAAATATTAAACTTTTTTGTAAACTTAATTCTTAAAGTTAAGCCTTAAATTTTATACTTTCATTCATAAAACGTATAATGCAATATCATGCTTAAAACTCTATTAGAAATATTTAATCAATGCTTCAAATCCAACTCATTATATTCAACTCATAATAAAGAATAAGAGAATCTGCAAGTCAAATCATAAATAATGAGAACATATTTGCACTTTAATACTTTAATCACATAGTAATTCCATATATTTAAAACAAGATAACATGAGTATGAACCCTAATTGAAAATCATATAACTTAAACTTAAAAATATGTTTTGAGCACAAGGATGGAAGAATAACCTTGTTCATAAACCCCACATACTTGAATATCTTGATTTCCTAATAAAAGCATGAAATTGAAACTTGAATTCTTGAGTTCTTAGTGAAGAAAGATTAAATTTTTCTTCTTGGGAAGAAACCCTAATTTCTTTTCTCTTGATAGTGAAGAGGAGAGTAAGTGTTGAAAATTGACTAATGATGTAAAGTTATCCTGTATAGGGTGATTTAACTATTGTGGGTAGGGTTTGAGGTGAGGAAAAGATGATAATAACCCTATGGAAACTAAATGAAAATTTTATAATTGTTGAGTTGATGACTTAGTCGACAGCTTGTCAACTAGTTGAGCGCTTGTCAACCTAGTCATCACATTCTCTTCATGATCTTGTCAAGGTTGGCGACTTAGTTGACAACCCGTCAACTAGTTGATGGCTTGCCAACCAAGTCGTCACCTTTCTTTTAGAGATGCAGGGTGTTTGTGGTTAAGGCTGATGATAAGGTTGATAACTCATCACTTATTTGACGGCTTATCACTTCAGGTCATCACTTATTGTCAGACAGACACACTGAAGTAAAATGAGTGTTACTTTCAACTCCGATATTGGATTATGGTAAAACTAGATGTGTTGGAAAGAAAACTCGAAGATCTTTAATTTGATATATATTAGGACACCTGAATAGATAAGTTCTAGGATATACACTCATGTAAAGATGACCCTTGTAGAATCGGAGACTAAAACTAAATCGATACAAGTGTTCTCAACTACTTTGCCCCAAGTGTTTCATATGAACATGATTCGCATTGAATATACTTTTTACACAAGGTAAATGATCATGGCATATATCTCCATATAGATATCATAGGATTAAAGTTTATACACATATGAACAAAGGTTCAAATTCTCTCCAAAAAACATGGGGTGTTACATACTGCTAATCTCAATACCAATCCAAAATAAACATTCCACGAACTAACCATCATACTAATAATAAAGTAATAGACTAGACTAGATAGATAATACCTTAACCATTACTCATAAATCAAAAGTTTCAATCAACAAACAACACGCCACAAATAAAACTAATAATGATTACCTATGCAACCGTTATAAGGTAAACTGATATAGATACCAATCAATATACAAGTGACTCACAATACACATACACAGATGAATGCAAAGTAATCTATGCTATCATGCCCGATCCAAGTACAATAACATAACCCAGTATATATACCTTCTCTAGGTAGATGGCTCACAATGGAGGGACATAAGGCAAGCTCTCTTATTTCGCATGATGGCTCTTAGATGAAGGTTCCCCTATGGGGATTATAATTATCCATATACACTAAACTAGTACCCGTATACACCAACCTTCTCCCTATATAGAACTTCCAATAATTATCATCATCAATCTACTACCTCCAATACTAGGCAGATGTATATATAATAAATGTATGAACTATAATTATTGCAAAAGAAGTGTAATATTGTGAGTCTATTGCCCGAGATAAACTTTGGGACTAAATTATCATAATAGGGTACAAAGGGTTGGAATCTTTCACGACTAAAGTAAATAGATATGGTAAGATTGTTGATTAGATAAGCTCATAAATCATCCATTAAGATGGTATGATTCCCATTATGAAAGATCTCATTCAACAATTGAAAAGTGGGAATGAAATCCTTGTATGGAAAATAGTAGCAAAACCATGATTTTAGTTTGAATCGTAACATTATGTTAGTACGAATGTACCAAATCTATGCATTCCATCACCAGTGTCCAAATAATAAAATTATAAGTGTCTAAAAGTACATATGATACGTCATTTAAAAGGAAAAATCACTAACTTGTAGTCCAACTAATATTATAATGACGTTATTGGTCCCAATAATATACATCTATCCTAATAATAATATACTGATCGAAGAAATCAAGCTAATCGAAAAACTCAAGTCGAAAACATTATATTAAAGAGGCCTTAGCCTCAACTATGTTTGTCATGCTCGTAACGTAGGGTAATATCAAATATTTCATCTTAGGGGTTGATTCACCCTTCTACCCTTAAATATTAAAATTATTATACTTCATGGTATTCTACGCATAATTATATCTTAAAATCCTTACCTAACATGCAATATGTATAATACACTATCTTATGAAGAAGAGTAGACCGAAGCCTACCTTGACATAGAACTGCAAGTCCTTCTATCGACAATAAATCATCCACTTTTCCAACGATAATAGATTGCTACAACTCTATCAAAAGAGTAATCTACATGTCATGAGGAGTAAAATGATACTCATATTACCATATAAAGGGCCAGATTAGATTTAGGTCAAGAACAGAAAGGTAGGCCTACAAACCTAATCAAAAATAAAATCTATCACGAGGTCCCTCGAAGGAAAAAGAATGCATTCTCAAAAGTTGAGCACAAATTGTGCATGAATTGAAGACAAAATCATTCCCTAAGCTTATTAATTAAATACCTAATTTCAAGAATTAACCATGAAATGAGATGGAAATTTTTGGGAAAAATAATTGAAAATGACCAAGGAATGTTAGGCTATCTTACCTTAGCTTAATTGGACGATTACCCTCTTTTTCCACTTTTTATGCTACCAAATTTATGTAAAAATGGTGAATGAAAAAATGGAAAATCAGGTGAACAAAGGCGATTTAACATCCCTTAGGTTCTATAAAATGGGATACTTGTCCACTAAAGTCGTCATACACCATGGTTGCATGACCACTAAAATGGTCTTTTGGTTTCTTAAGAGGCCCCTTGCAGCAAAATTGGTCCATATCCAAATGACCGAGTCTGGTAAAATGGCTTATAGTCGCTAACACCTTTGATGGAAAAGCGGATCCATGAATTCTAAGGATGCCATAATAGATATCAGGCATTAAATTTTTCTAAGTCCAAAAATAGACTTTGTCTAGGTGCTCGAGATTCATTTGAACCCCGTGCGTGCTAAAGAACTCTATTTCCATGCAAAATTCAATATTTCAGCCATAATAGAACCATAAAACATTTTACCGAGATTCTTTTGACTAAATATGGGCCCCACACCTATAGTTTTATTTTTCATATAATACACCCTATAGCCCAAAATAATGCTAAAGCTTTAGGAACTGAAGCATGGATTCACCTAGCCATAGTGATTCATAGCAGATGGCGTTGTCAAAATTCTTATCTGAGATTACGTACTAGGAATTTATATTCAAGACCAATTCCTTTAAAACGAATGCTCCAAAATAAGGAAATGATCCTAAAACCAATATAAATTTTCCAATAACTACCTCGACAGTTCTAGCAAGTCTTAAATGACTAATAAAAATTATTGGAAGGCTGGAAACATTGGAAATGCATATAAATCAAGGAAATAACCTAAAGGGTCATTACTATATGCACTACTAAAAGGACTTTTGTCTACAAAAGTAAATAGATAGAAAGAGTATAAAAGTTCAAAAGGATATGGTACTGGGCCCACATTATTTGTGCATGTCTCTCTAGCTATCCTTTAACCAAAAAAATTCCAATTGATTTCACCATAGCTATCCCTTTTCAAACCAATTTCTTTCATTTACTTCTCAAATAACCCTAACTAAACCTTAAATACTAACTGGCCTCTAAATGTATCTAGGAAGGCTGATGCACACAAATCCAAACCATAACACTCTAATACCATCACAACTAAGTGAACTCAACCAAGACAAAGTCAATCTAAATAATGAATCTAAAATACCCTAGGTTTTGAATCATATAAAATTTCCTAAATTTTTGGTTTTTAGACTTCATACAACTTAAGAGTACCAATCGCATAATGGGGTATTGTTGGTATGCTCTTGGTCGTATGCAAACCATTATTGGTTGGTGGGTTGTATTAGTTTTTGTAATGGGTACTACTTTTATGGTACAATTCATATAGTTGGTAACGGTTTGTAGGATTAAGGTTCTCCTTCACTTAATCTGAGGCTTAGTAAGAAATTTCGACCCAAGTACGAGTGTCTTACTATGGATCATGAGTTAGGGTACGAGTCGTACCATTGATAATGCTCAAACTACACCTCTCTAATGAGAATGTAAGCGATCGTTGACAATATATAACCCAACTAGGTGGGGGTCGTATCCCTCAGGGAATATGGTTTAAACTTAAGTCATTTACGATTTAATCAACTGACAGTTGGATGTCTCCTGAAATGGGGGGTTTTGAGTTTAACAAATAATTGTTGGTCACTTTAACTTTAGTTTTTGTAATCAAGAGTTTATCAAAAAACCATAATTATGTTCACTAGGGGCTTTGGTACTTGACAGATGCTAATAGTGATTCAAGATTCTCATGATAGGTAGGAACAACAGATTTTTCTTTATCGAAGTTATGCCTAAAGGTCTCTCGACCTACTTAAGCATTTAATTAGCTAATTCTCTCAGATTTAGGGTATTTATATTAATGCACCAGAGTTTACCTCAGGTTAATTAACCTTGTTACAGTGTCAATTATTAAATGAAAGGTTGGTAGCTTCCAAGTCCTTGATGATAGTTTACTTCCTATTGTAATTCATTTCTTATCTCAAGCAAATTAGAGCAGGTGTTATCTATTGTTTGCAACCAATAGACGATAATTGAAACCTTAGAATTATCAAGGAGTACTATTAACTTTTGAATCTTGAACACTTAGCATCTTATCAAGACCAACCCCTAGATCCCATAATTTGGGTTAAAGGGATTTAGCCACTCATAATGCCAAAATCAAAGAAACTAGTTGTATTCATGATTTGATAGATGAACTTACCATAAGATGAATAGTAACTAGTGATTCTCTAATTAGACCACAATAGAAATCCCAAAATATTGACAAAAATCTCTTCAAAGTTAATTGATTTTCAAGCCAAAACTAGAGAGAGAAATAACAAAATGCGTGTCTTAAGAATATGTTCAGAATTCCCCTAGAAAACCCTAAACAATTCTTTAAATAATTCACCCTAATTTATGGAAACAAAATCATAGAGATCAGCAATTTCTCAAATAGATGACGCCATCGGTGATGCCTTATCAGGAGGATGATGACTTATCACAAATGTCGTCAGCTCCTCTTTGCTTTTGACATTTGCTGCCTTAGGCTGACGAACAATTGTGATACCCAATTAGATTTTTGATGCATTATCATGGATGTCATCACGTCTCTACCTCTGCTCTTATGTTCTGCCTTAGGCTGACGATAACTTTGTCGGCCTATCAACTATTTGACAGATTATCAGGAAGAGTTGTCACAACTCTCAACTGAGGTCCATTCTCTATCTAAGGGTGATGATGAAGCTGATAAATTATCAAAGGGATGATGACTTATCAGGAATGTCGTATCCACACTTCTCTTTTATTTTCTTCAGATTTTAACTCTTTTGCTTACATCCTTGTCGGTTCCCATGTGTCTTTGCTTCTACTGCAAAATCAAAGATAAAACAATAAAAACGACAAAGGTTGCTTAAGACTGTGCAATTTTTCTCAGTTAAAAGCATCAAATGTTTTAGTATCAGCTCACACATCAACACCCTCAACTAAAAACAATTGCTTGTCCTCAAGCAACTCAAACACAACTAAGAGAATTCAAAGTACCTTTGGCAGTCAATCATCTATATCATCTCAAACATCTTCACCATCTCCAAGGTCAGTCAGTTCAAGAACAACTATGTATTTTATTGAAGAACAACAAGGCAACACACAGGAATCAAGATATGACACCAACTCAACAAAACAACCATGCATGTATCAAGTTTACGCTATCCAAATAAGTTAGTAACTAGCAATGCACCTAGTGTGCCGTCACTACAAAGAAATTCCCCTTTTCTCATATCAGATATCAGATATATAACCATGGGGACAGTTACAAGATGCTTACTCTTAGGATGAAGTTCCAATCAATGTATGCCGAATACCATAGGCTTGCCCTAATTTTCATTACCTAGATCTTCAGACTGATCATCTAGGATCACTATAGGTCTTCTCTTTAGATTGTAATGTTGGCTAGGAGATGGTATGATACTAGATGATATTTAAAGTGACTAAGCCTCCTTGACACTACACTAGCTTTTTGGGGTTTCACTCATTAGCCTTTTTCTATTCATCTCTTTTCTTGATCACTCTTATTCAGGATGGGTGCGGTCTTTCTACAATTACTTTTTTTTCAACTTTTCTTTTTCTTGCTCTTTTCCACCGCACCCAACTTTTGTTTTTTTCTTTTACTCTACCTTTTTTCCTACTCATTTTACATCATGCACCCCTGTGATATCCACCCTCAACTTAGGCCATTTGCCTGAGTCAAGGTGCATAGTGTCCAAGCAGGACTAGGGCCAAAATAGGTTCTTTATGATATAAACGGGAAGGTGATAGGTGTCATAAAAGGAAATAGGCTAATCAGGTTCAAAGTAGTGATCAAGGGATATTCTACATACAGGGAAGATCATTTAGGCTAAAAGTGGGCTAATCTTAAAACAGCCTATGATCCTTTTCTAAACACTATCCTTCAACCTAGGTAAGACTAACCGAGCAAGTTCTGGATTAAACATAAAACAAAAGCTGAGTAAGATCTCACACGCACATGGCACATAAGTATATCACAAGCTACTACTCATTCAGTTCATGCAGCTGTTTAGCACAGGTTATTTCGTCACTAGAGCTAATGCCATACAAAGATGCACCGTGGTCACACTCAGATGCTATTCACACAGTTAACTACTCAGTCTATTGGAGAGGTACCCAAAAATCACAAAAAAAATTTAACTGCCTCAAGTACTTGTATTTTTCCTAATCGACTACAAAATTTTACAATAACAATTTACCTTACACCTTCAACTTAAAATCAAAGAAAAACTAAACTAAGGGTTAGGGTATACCTGGAGTAGATCAAACACGAGAATCATAGGTTGCCTTCCATGTAGAGCCTGATTTAATGCTGTAGCACGACTCAGGAATCTCGATTACTTTAGACTTCATCGAGACATTTAGTAGCAATACTTTTCATCGATTCGTTTGGACCAATATAAAGTTTGACTCATTGCCCATTTACCTTGAAGGTGCTTCCATCTTTATTTTCAAGTTCTACTACTCCAGATGAGTAGACTTGACTTACTCTAAATGGGCCTGACCACTTGGATTTAAGCTCACCTAGGAACAGTTTGAGTCTGGAATTGAACAGAAGCACCAAATCACCCTTTTAGAAGTCTCGTTTCTTTATCCTCCAATCATGATACTTTTTTATATTTTCTTTATGTAGGTATGCTCATTCATATGCCCTAAGACAAAATTCATAAATCTCATTTAGTTGTCCCAGTCTCAGCTCTGCTGCCTCCTTCCAACTCAAATTCAACTATGTGAGTGCCCATAAGGCCTTGTTTTTCAACTCTATTGGTAAGTGGCATTCTTTTCCATAATCCAGCTGAAATGGTAACATGCCAATGGGTGTCTTGAAAGCAGTCTGATATGCCCACAAGGAATTATCGACCTTTCGAGACCAGCCTTTCCAACTAGCATTTACCATTTTAGCTAGGATGGCTTTAATCTCTTGATTTGACACCTCCACTTGCCCACTAATTCGTGGGTGATATAGAGTAGCTACTCTATGCCATTTAACCCCATATTTTGCTAACGCCACTCGAAACACTTTGTTGAAAAAATAAGATCCTCCATTGCTCATAATAGTATATGGTACTCCAAAGAGAGAGAAGATGTTTTTTTTAGGAAAGAAACAACCTTCTTTCCTTCATTATCATACAAGGAAAAAACTTTGACCTATTTTGAGACATAGTCAATAGCAACTAAAATATACTTCATCCCATACGAGCTTACAAAATGACCCATGAAAATGATGTCAAAGGCGCCAAACAATTCCACTTCAAGCATCTTTGTCAAAGGCATCACATTTCTTTGGGAGATTGACCCCTACCTCTGATATTGGTTGCATTTCAGCACAAACTCATGAGCATACTTGAGCAATGTTGGCCAATAGTAGCCGCTCTGCAACATCTTCCTAGTCATTCGGTCACCCACATCGTGAGCTCTAACTGGGGAAGCATGACATGCTTCCAATATGCACCATACATCCACCTCTAGGATACATCTCCTTATAATATTGCCAGCACATCACCGAAAAAGATATGGCTTATCCCAAAAGTAATGTGTCATATCATGAAATAATTTTTTTCTTTGATGGAAAGAAGGATTTTCTTGAATGACTTAACTCACAACATAATTTGCAAAATCAGCATACCAAGTCAATTTCTCCACAGCTGGAGCCAAGATTTCCTCATCAGGAACTGCGTCATTTATCTCCATTTCATCACTAATTGTCTGCTCACCTTCCTATCTAGACAGATGATCTGCAATCTGGATTTCACAACCTTTCCTATATTTGACTTGAAAGAAAAATTCTTGTAGCAGCAATACCCATCTAATTAGCCTTAGTTTTTCATCCTTCTTAGCCATCAAATAACTCAAGGGTGCATAGTCAGTGTGGACCACCACCTTGGTCCCAAGCAGATAAGCCCTGAATTTCTCAAAAGCATATACTACAGCTATAAGTTCCTGCTTAGTGACGGCGTAGATCTTTTGTGCTCCATTAAGTGCTTTGCTGGCATAATATATTGGATGAAAGGATTTGTCCTCCTTTGGTCCCAATAAAGCTCCAAGGGCAACACCACTTTCATTACCTATGATCTCAAATAGTTTTGACCAATCTGGTGCAACGATATTAAGGGCTTCCACCAGCTTTATTTTAAGGCATTCAAATACCTTCAAGCAATCATCATCGAAGGAAAACTTCAACTCTTTCTCCAAAAGTTTGGAAAGTGGATTTTCAACCTTCGAGAAGTCTTATATAAAACTCTGATAAAAGCCAGCATGGCCAAGAAAAGTTTGCACTCCCTTCATTGGAATGTGAGGTGGTAGTTTCTCAATAACTTCAACCTTGGCTCAATTAAATTCTATCCCTTTTGTCTAAAATTTTGTGCCCGAGAATGATGTCCTCCTTTACCATAAAGTGGCATTTTCCCCAATTAAGCACCAGATTAAATTCAACACATCATTGCAAGGCCATACTTAGGTTAGCCAAACACAACTCAAATGAGTCTCCCATTATAGAGAAGTCATCCATGAATACCTCTATGATATCCTCCACCATGTTTGAGAAAAAGACATCATGCACCGTTGAAAAGTAGTAGGTTCATTGCATTGCCCAAACAACATCTTCTTAGATGCAAAGGTGCCATATGGGAATGTGAATATTGTCTTCTCCTAATTTTCAGGAGTAATACAAATTTGATTATATTTAGAATAACCATCTAAGAAATAGTACCATCCCTTTCCAACAAATCGATCAAGAATTTGGTCCGTAAAGGTCATCGAAAAGTGGTCTTTCAAAGTCCATAAGTTTAGTTTGCAGTAGTCCATGAAAACTCTCCATCCAGTCACAGGACTAAGTGGAATCAGATCATTATTGTCATTTGCAACCATAGTCATGCCTTATTTTTTGGGCATGCATTGAACCGGGCTTACCTATTTGCTGTCTGAAATAGGGTAAACCACTTTTGTATCCAACCACTTAATAATTTCATTCTTAACCACCTCTTGAATTCGTGGATTAAGATGGTGCTGGTGCTCTATGGCCAGACTACAATCTTCCTCAAGTTGTATTTTATGCATGCAGATGCTAGGGGGAATTCCAATAATATCCGCGATAGTCCTCCCGATTACTCTATTATTCCTCTAAAGTACTTAAATAAGTGCTTCTACCTACTGCTCACCCAAATCAGCTACAATAATAATAGGTAGCATGTTTCTGCTGCCCAAAAACATGTAGCTTAAATGCCCTAGAAGTTCTTTCAATTCCAACACCGGTGGCTCTGCTATGGATGGCTTAGCCGGTGGTGTTGGTTAATTGGAAAAATCAAGATATAGCTTCTTAGGAGAATAAAATTATGAACCCAATCCTATCAAAGAACAAATAGTCTCTTCGTACTCCTCAATGCCTTCAAGATCAAAATTCATTTGAACTGCAGCAAAGGCTCAGCAACAAGTTTCTCTTCTATTGACACCTCTTGTTTGTCCTCATAATACACATCAACAAATGAAAACACACTTATTTATTTATGCTGTTTCATTAACTTTCACTCATCAAAGCGGACCACCTTATCATTCATTCTGAATAAAAGCTCATTAGCTCGCAAATCAATCAACACACTTATGGTTATAAGGAATGGTCTACCCAAGATTATGGGCACCTCAAAGTCCACCTCACAATACAGAATGATAAAATCTACAAGGAATATAAAGCTATCTATCTTCACGAACATATCATACAAAATACCAATAGGTCGTTTCACTGACCTATCCGCCATCACAAGTCTGATGTTGGTGGGTGAGGGATTCCCCAATCCTATCTTTCTATATATAGCCAGTGGTAACATATTAATTCTCTCTCCTATATCACATAATACCTTAATGAATTCCAGGGACCCAATAGTGCACGGGATGGTAAATGCTCCCGGGTCTGCTTTTTCCTGCGCTAAACACCTTGTGGAGATAGCGCCAAAATGATAGAGATTGTCCTCTGGCTCATTCTAACCTTCCATTTCTTAGTAACAAGGTATTTTCTAAACTTCACGTATCCTGGCATTTTCTCAAGTGCCTCAACCAATGGCACATTCACCATCATTTTTTTTAGCATTGCCATAAACTTGCTGAATTTTGTATCATTACTTTTTTTCTTCAACTGTTGAGGAAAGAGAGGTGGTGGTCTTGGGATGGTTTTCAACACTACCTCCTTATCTTTCTCTTTCCCTTTATCTAGAGCATCATCAGAATCATCCAGCTTCTCAGACTCTACTGGACCACCTTCTTCCAATTCATTATCAATTACCTCATTAACTATATGTTTTCCCATAGAAGGGCCAGGTAATATTTTACCACCTTTAGTGGTAATTTCTATACATGAGCTATTATTCAGTGGATTCTGGACTGTATCACTTGGTAACATTCCACTCTTCCTTTAGTTGAATGCTATGGAGATTTGGCTCATCTGCTGCTCTAACTGTTTGATTACAGTAGAGTGTGAGTTTACCAATTGATTGATAGATGAAAAATCGGTCTTCATGGTGGTCATACCAGAGTTGGTAGCCTTCACTCCCTTCAACAATTTCTCCATCATGTCCTCTATGGGCATCTTTTCCGAACTTGTTGTAGCATCCACACGATTTCCAGGTGGGACATAGAGCCCACTCCTATCATTATTATTTCTCCAATTTCCTTGCTTCCTATCTTTATAACCAGGCTTATCATAATAATTTTGACCTTGATTCCCTTTGCCATTGCCTTAGAAACCCCCTGATAATTAACATAGTTCTTCTCTTCTTTTGGATCAACATCAACTCTATCCTGAGATCCCACAGCTTTCACCTTCTCAGTCTTGCCTGATAGCAAGTGCTTGGCTAGTAAGTCTATCTGCTTTTTTAGGTAAGCCATGTCTTGGTTACACTTCTTATCTATTCTGCATTGTTCCGCATTCATACCCACAGAAATAATGGGGCTAGCTTTCATAGAGTCTCAGGTATTCTATGCCTGACTCTGTTTGGTTATTCACTCGAGCATTTCTAAAGCCTCTGGGAATGTAAGATCAACAAATGAACCACCAACAATATTATCTACAATTGTTTTTGTAACAGAGTTAAGAGCCCTATACAAAGTCTTCATCAAGTGTATATCCATCATATTGTGCTTTGAACACTGTGTTAGCTTCTTCTTAAATCTCTCCCAGGATTTATATAAGGCTTCAGTTAGGAGCTGCCTAAAGTTTCTGATCTCATCCCTTAACTATACCCTCCTAGAAGGCTGAAATAACCTTTCTAGGAAAGATCCTTTCAACTACCTCTAGTTGGTTATAGAATCGGGTGTCAGCTCATTAAGCCACAATGTTGCATCCGCAGACAGAGACAACGAAAATAATCCCAATCGGATAGAATTCTGGCCCACTCTTGGGTTATCAAAAGATTTATAGATTGTGATAAATTTCACCAGATACAAGTTTGGGTTATCCCCAGGAAGGCCACCAAAAAACCCATTCAGATTAAGGAGTTGAATCATAGTAGTCGTAATGTTGAATTTTTCCCAAGGGGCCAATGGTGGAGGAATCATTGTGCCCATTGAAACTGCTCCATCTATTCCATCATCATCATCATTGAGGTCTTACTAGATCGGCTAGTAATCTTGCCTTCCACAGAATGGATGGTTCCTATTAGTATTATGCTGTACTAGTGTAGCTACTTGCTCTGCACACCTTAGATTACTAGGATTTAACAATTTCTCATCTCCTAAATCTTCATTTTCAAGATTTGGATGTCATGCTTGTTGACCAAAATTCTGTGCATTCACCTGAGCTCCAGCTAAGGCTGATAATCTATCAGCCTCTTGCTGGTCTGCCATTTTTCTAATTCATTGCGGTTCTGTATTAAGTTGTAATAATGGTTCTGTAGAACTTCTGGTTCTTGTCATGCACTACAAGGATCCTATAGTAAACATAAACAACAAATAAACATAAAACTAGGAAAGTTGACTAATAGTTAATTAGCGCATACAAACTTTAATTTACAATCGTATTCCCCAACAATGGTGCCATTTATGATAACACTCAAAATACATATCTTTGATGAGAATGTAAGAGATTGTTTTCAATATATAACCCAACTAGGTTGTGGTCAAATCTCACACAGAATATGGTGTGAACTTAAGTCATTTACGATTTAATCAACTGATAGTTGGATGTCTCCTGAAATAGGGGATTTTCAGTTTAACAAATAATTGTTGGTCAGTTTAACTTCAGTGTTTGAAATAAAGAGTGTATGGAAAAACCAAAATTATGTTCACTAGGGGTTTTGGTACTTGACAGATGCTAATAGTGATTCAAGATTCTCACAATAGGTAGGAACAACATATTTGTCTTTATCAAAGTTATGCCTAAATGTCTCTTGACCTACTTAAGCATTTAATTACCTAATCTTATTGGACTTATGAAATTTATATTCATGGACCAGACTTCACCTCAGGTTAATTAACCTTGTTACAGCGTCAATTATTAAATGGAGGGTTGGTAGCTTCCAAGTCCCTATTGATAGTTCACTTCACACTGTAATTGATTTCTTATCTCAGGAAAATTAGAGCATGTGTTATCTATTATTTTCAACCAATAGATGATAATTAAAACCTAAAAATTATCAAGGAGTCTGATTACCTTTTGAATTTTGAACACTAAGCATCTTATTAAGACTTACCCCTAGATCCCATAATTCGAGTTAAAGAGATTTAGCCACTCATAATGGAAAAATCAAAGAAAGTAGTTGTATTCATGATTTGACAAATAAACATACCACAATATCATTAGTAACTAGTGATTCTCCAATTAGATCACAATAGAAATACCAAAATATTGATGAAAATCTCTTTTTAGTTAATTGATTTTCAAGCAAAAACTAGAGAGAGAAATAACAAAATACGTGTCTCAAGAATATGTTTGGAAATCCCCTAGAAAACCCTAAACAATACTATAAATAGTTCACCCTAATTATGGAATTAAAATCATAGAGTTCAGCAATTTCTCAGACAGACGACGCCATCCATGACGCCTTATCAGGAGGCTAATGACTTATCACAAATGTCGCCAACTCCTCTTTGCTTTTTACATGCACTGCCTTAGGATGACAACAAATTGTGATGGCCTATAAAATCTTTGATGCCTTATCACGGATGTCATCACGTCTCTACCTCAGCTCTCATATTCTACCTTAGGCTGACGGCAACTTTGATGACCTATCAACCCTTTGACAGCTTATCAAAAAATATCATCACAACTCTCAGCTGCGGTCTATTTTCTATCTAAGGATGACGATGAATCTAATAACTTATCATAGGGCTGACAACTTATCAGGAATGTCGGCAGCCAGACTTCTCTTTTATTTGCTTTAGTTTTTAACTATTTTGCCTCCATCCTTTTTGGATCTTATGCATGTTGTCTTCTACTACAAAATCAAAGATGAAAAATTAAAAAATGACAATGGTTGTTTAGGAGATTGCAATTATTCTCAATTAAAAGCCTCAAATATGGTAGCATCAGCTAACACATCAATCATCAACTCATATGGTAGACGGAGTTTAAAGTTCTTTTAATTCCATTCAGCTAAGGATACAGTTTAGGGGTACTAATCATATGTTTTGGGTAAAATTAAGTTTGGGTAGGTTATATGGTTGATTATATTAGGTCCAAGAGGGATGCCTAGGGTATGATTAGTTGGTACAACTCGTATTGGAGGGTATGATTGGTATGGGGTAGTCCAACCAACTAGTGAGATTTTTTGTGCAATTAAATTTGGGGGTAATCTGGATATTTCCCCTTAAAACTCCAGAAGATCCCATGACTTATATCATACTTGGGACATTAATAACGCTACTATTTTATTCTTAAACACTTAAAAACACTCTTAAAACAGTCTCAAATTCTCTCAAGGCTTTGGGGATAAGAAAGGCTAGGGTTTCATCCATAGTATTAAATTGGGGACTTTCTAAGGTAATTTTTGTCCATCATCTTTTAATATAAGTCACGTTACTCCTCCCTCATTGTTTTTTCCAACTAAAGGCTTTTTTATTAAATATTTTCTTAGCATAAATGTTGCATGGTTTGGGGTTTTCAAATATGTGTTTGGCTTTTGGTTATAAATGCTTAGTTATAGTTTTCCTATGTTTTAACATTCTTTAATGGCGGTTGGGATAATTGGTTTCATGGGAATGGTTAATTGGTAATTGGTTTTGGTTTTTGAAATACTATGCCCCCCACATGGTTGATAAAATTCCTATGATAATGCTTTTACCAAAGTATTGAACTTCTGATAGACCTAATGCATGGTTATAGTTTAATTAAACACTTCTGGAGTACAATGAAATCCCCCAAGCAAACATAATAATGAAATACTTGCGGTGTATATGGTGTTTCCCAAGTCAACTTTATAATATAATCTATGGGTACGTCAAAATCCCTTTACATAAAATAGATGGCTAAGGACATTTCTTGCCATGGTATAATGATACAACTACTTATAGCCTCGGTTAATAATAATGCATTGGTAGGTTGTAATTAGATTTAATTGGGCAAGAATAGCGGGGTGTGATTGCTAACTATGAAGGTGTGACTACAATAGACAGACACTGGAAACTCCTTTTTAACGACATGGCGGTTGGTCATGGAGACCATAAATTAAACTTATAAGGTAAACGAGAATACTCAAAGTCCACTTGTACATATGTATCATAGAGAGCAAAGGGTAATTGTGAATTCCCTACTATTGTGATACCTCTGGTTTATACAGCTACACGCATCAGGTCCCGTTCAGGGAGTTACACTAGACCCATATATCTTGTAGGTGGTTCTAGGATTGTAAGCTACACATATCCAGGTTAATGGTTTTAAATAAATGCTAAACCCATTCCACTTCCCAACATAGTGATATATATACAAGGTTATTAATGTATATGGTTTGTTTACTTAGTTTTAATGGTTTGCATTATTTTATCCTTAACCCAAGTTCTTGCTAGCATTGAACAACTAAATTGTCTTTGGGCAGCTGTATCCCTACTCAATATAGGAATCGACCATTGTATTCCTCCTACTTAGTAATCAAATTTTGTGATCAGCTTGGCTGGTTTAAAGTGATGAGTTTTTCTATTCTAGAAGGATCTATTTCATATCATGGATTTCTTTATACACATTAGTTATTTTATAGATATTGGTTTTTGCTATTGTTAGGGAATGTCCTAGCCGAATGGTTGTTTTTCTTCGGTTAAAGGCTTTTATTAAACTACTGTGGGTTGGAATAGACAATGTTAGTATTTGTGCCATCCTTAATATCGGCCTTGGTATTGGGGCTGATAACCTATGATGGTAATTGATTTACAATTGTTCTATTTTGTTTTGGATTATATTTATTTATATTATTGAATCCATTTGGTATGAGATGTATAGATTGGTCAGGGTTTGTCTTGGTTTATTTTTCAGATGGGTTGGGATGGCTGGACAAATTTGAGTTGGTCTCTATGATATACCTATCATAGATTCTAGATTTAGATATTTATGTTATCCTGTTTAGTGTTCAAAATTCATCCGACTTAGGGTAAGCCTTCGAATGGCAAATGGGTTGGGGATTAGGGGTGATCCGTGGTTGTTGTTAGACTTAGGATGCCCATTATGACAAGGATCCAGATCGGGTCGTGTTAAGTTTGTATTTTATCCAGGTTCATGGTCAATTAGGGAGTCAACAAAGGTGTGTCTAGTAGAGTCTCTTTTAGGGGTGTGTAGCGTGGTACATTCATAAGGGAGATACTATAAGGCATTTGGGAATTTTTTTTCTCTTTCTTGTTATTCTATTTTCCAGCATGGAGTCTAAGGTCGTAGATTCTATTGATTTTTGTTATCTTATCTTTTAAATCATGAGTCGATGATCTAAAGCTCATCAAAACTCTTCCCTCCCAACTAGTGACAATGTTCATTGGACACTCTCTACTTAGGGTGATCCATACTCAGTCTAGGGGTCCAATTCTTGATGTTTCTAGAGTCCTACTAGTCCCTTCTAGTCCCCATCATTCTTCTCAGCCTAATATAATGAATGTAGAGTTTCTTTAGTATATTCATATGATTTCTCAATTCGTAGCTTCTCAGGATGAGCATAGTGTATTAGATATTTCATCTTGTGAGGACACAATTATTAGTCGATTTATGAGGCTAAATCCTCCAACTTTACTGGTGTTATGGTTTAGGAGGATCCTTGAGTTTTCTTTAATGAGATAGAGAAAATATTTAGGTGATGCAAGTTACAATTTTGGAAGGGGTGAATTTTGCTGCTTACAAGGTTATGGATATTGCATACTAATGATATGAGAAGTGGGATTAGAAACAGGGTGATGATATTGAAGAGTCATCGTAATGGCATACATTCTCTGATGCTTTTCTAGACTACTTCTTTCCTAAGTAGTTGAGATAAAGGAATGTAGAGAGATTTTTTAATCCAAAACTTTAGAAGATATCGATCAATGAGTATGCCTTGAAATTCTACAAGCTATCTAGGTATGCTCTAGAATTGGTGTCTGATATAAGGTCCTGGATGAGAAAGTTGGCTTCAGGTCTGACTCAATATTTGATCCTTGAAATCAAGACTTCATTGTTGAATAAGGACATAGATATTTATAGGTTAGTGGTTCATATGTAATAGGTTGAGAATGAAAAAAGAAAGCAGACTAAGTTTGGTGAAAGACAGGGTATAAAGATTTAGTTCTCAAAATAAGGTGGTCAACAACAAAGTGGTACAGATGGCGGTTTACTAAAAAGGAAGAAGTGGGAAAGCTCTGGTTCTTTCTCCACAGTTAGTGCTCCTCACCTGAACAAATTGGGGGATAGGTGTCACTAGGGCAGTGATAACTTCTGAACATAGGGTGCCTAAAATCTTGTTAATGGGGATTAGTTGGCCTCATCCCACCTTACTAGTTTTGGGGTTGTATTCATAGGGGTTTCTATGATGAAGGAAGGGAGAGGTATTTTAAATAAGGTTACTCCAATCATATGCTCAAAAATTAGCTAATAGGTACGGGTGTTCGGGGGAGAGAAAAACTCTAGTTGCTTCATCTTCTATTCCTGCACCAAAGGGTTTTGTTTCTGGAATCGATACTTCTTCTGGTACCAGTACTGGCTGGAATAGGTTATATTCTCTTTTGTCTCGACAGAAGTCTAAGGTATTTCCTAATGTTGTGACTAGTACATTACAATACTTTTCTTGTGATATATATTGTTTCTTGATCCAAGGACCACTCTTTCTTATGTGACCCAATATGTGATTGTGTATTTTGGATTTGATCCTAGGGTTATTTTGGATTCTATTTCTATTTCTACCTAAATAAGTGACTTTGTGATTGTAAAAGGATCTTTAAGATATGTGTGGTATCTTTTAGTAGTCAGAAAACCCTGGTAGATTTGTTTAAACTTGGTATTGTGGATTTTGATGTCATTCATGGGATGGAGTTGTTACACTCTTATTATATGTCCATGGACTATCGGACCCATACGGTTGTCTTTAGGTTTCTAGTGAACAGTTTATTGAGTGAGAGGGTCATTCCCTAGCTTCTACGAGAAGGTTTATTTCATATCTATGGGGTCAGAGATTAATATCTAAAGGGTGTCTCTATAATCTAGTTCGGGTTAAATATTCTAACTAAGAAGGTCCTTCGTTGAATTTGGTCCTAGTGGTAAATGAGTTTCCTTAAGTCTTTCTAGATAATCTTACTGATGTTCCTCCGAATAGAGGGATTGAGTTTGGAATTCATTTGGTTCTATACCTCTTTCATTATCTATTTCTACTTATAAAATGGCTCTAACTGAGTTAAGGGAACTCAATTAGAAATTTAAGGATCTTCTGGATAGCGGTTTTATCCATCCTAGTGTATCCCATGGGGTGCACCAATTTTATTCGTATACCAAAAGGATGGATCCCTTCGGATGTGCACTGACTATAGGCAGTTTAATAAGGTGATAGTTAAGAACAAGTATTCTCTTTTAAGTATAGATGGCTTGTTTTATCAATTGCAAGGTGCCAAATTCTTTTCTAAGACAGATCTTCTGATTGAGTATCATCAACATAATATTAGGGAGTTGGATATCCCTAATATGGCTTTTTGTACTTGGTATAGGCACTTCAAATTCTTGGTTATGTTTTATAGGTTTACTAATGCCCTGTTAACATTTATGGATTTTATTAACATAGTTTTTTTGTTAGCTTCTAGATCTTTTTGTAATTATGTTGATTGATGACACTCTAGAATATTCTAAAAGTGAGGTGTATCACGATAATAACCTCTGTGTGGTGTTGAAGACCTTGAAGGAGCAACAGTTGTATGCTAAGTTCTCTAAATGTGAGTTTTGGCTTAACGTTGTAACTTTCTTGGAACATATTATTTGTAGTGTTGCGATCATGGTAGATCTAAAAAATGTTGCGGTGTGTAAGAAGTGTCTTACTTCCATGAATCCATTCGATATTTAGAGTTTCTTTGGTTTAGCTGGTTATTACAGGAGGTTCACAAAAAGCTTTTCTATAATAGTTGCCCCTTTCACTAAGCTTACTTAGAAGAAGGTAATACTTGCTTGGTCGGATTCTTATGAGGGTAGTTTTTAGAAGATGAAGGATAAGCTGACTTTATTTCCAATTTTGAATTTTTTAGAAGGGAATAAGGGGTTCTTTCCTCATTATGATGATTCATGGGTGGGACTTTCTTGTATTTTTATGTAGCATGGGGAGATGATTGCCTAAGCTCTAGGCAGTTGAAGGTGCACAATAGGAATTATCCTACTAATTTTTTGGAGCTTTTAGCGGTGCCAATTTTGTTAAAAATCTCATGGAATTATTATGTGGAGTGTACGTGGACATCTTTTCTGATCATAAGAGTCTACAATATGTGTTCACTCAGAATTAGCTTAGTCTTAGGTAGAGGAAATAGCTTGACCTTTTCAAGGGCTAGATATGAGTCTTCACTATAATTTAGGTAAGGAAAATGTTGTTCATGATTCTCTTAAATTGTTATACATGGGGAGTTTAGCTCATGTGGATAAAGAGAAGCGGGGAATTGTGAAGGATATTCAGTGCTTGGCTAATCTTAGAGTTTGACTTTTGGACTCCAAAGATGTTGGTGTATTGGTACAAAAAGTGGTTTGATCATCTCTTATTGCAGAGATCAAGGGTAAGAAAGTGCTAGATCCTATCCTTATGAAAATTAAGAGTGATGTCGGCGGGCAAATAGTGATGGTACTTTATGGTACTAAAGGAGATTATGTGTTCCTAATGTCAATGCCTTGCAACAGAGAATATTGGCTAAGGAGCATGAATCACTCTATGTTATGCATCGAGGTTTGATGAAAATGTAAAATGATCTCAAGAAGATGTATTAGTGGAATGGTATGAAGAGGGATGTGTAAGATACTGTGGCCAAATGTATAGTGTATCAATAAGTCAAAGTTAAGCACATAAGGCCCAGGGTGCATGTTAGGAAATTGAATTGCCAGAATGAAATTGGTGGTGATCAACATGGATTTTGTTACTGGTTTTTGTCAAACTCGAAATCAATTTTATTCAATTTGGGTCATTAAGGATAGGATGAAAGATTTGGCTCACTTCTAGTAAGTGAGGACTAACTTTTAAGCTGAGGATTATCCGAGGTTATATCTTCATGAGATTGTAAGCTGCATGGGGTACCAGTTTTGATTTTTTCTGATCATGGATCGTAGTTTTCATCTCAGGTTTGTTGGTCTTTAAACAATGTGTTGGAGATTAAGGTTTGTCTGACTACTAATTTCCACCCACAGAAGAAAGGGAAAGTAAAAAGGACTATGTAGACATTAAAGGACATGTTTCTTGCATGTGTAGTCGACTATTGTGGCAATTGGGTTGAGCATTTGCTTCTTGAGCATTGCTTACAATAATAGCTACCATTCTAGCATTGTAATGGCTCCTTTTTAGGCAATGTATGACAGGAGGTATAGATCTCCAATTGGGTGGTTTTAGCTTGGTTAGGAGTATATGCTTGGGATATACTTAAGGCTGCCCAAAGTCATCAAAAGTCTTATGCAGATGTGAGGCATAGAGACTTGGAGTTTGAGGTTAGGGATAAGGTGTTCCTAAAGGTGTCTCCCATGAAGGGAGTGATGCAATTTGGTAAAAGAGAGAAGCTCAATCCCAATATGTTGGTCATTATGTAGTATTACAATGGGTTGGTAATATTGCATATTAATTGGAGATGCTTACTTGTTTGAGCTCCATTCATCTAGTATTTCATGTCATCATGTTGAAGAAGTGTATAAGTGATCCTTTATAGGTTGTTCTTTTGGAAGGATTGGGTATCTTAGATTATCTATCTTATAAAGAGATCCTAGTTTTCATGTTGGATGGGCATGTTTGTCGGTTACAAAATAAGGATTTGCCTGTGTTAAAGTTCTATGGCTGAGCCAAAAGGTGAAAGAGGATACATGGGAAAAGTTTTCTTATTTGGATATTTGTATGGAAGGTATGTGTTCTTGATCACATCTTTATTTTCAACATTCGTTAAAGGAACAATTGATTTTGATACATCTTTGTTTTTTTATCTTAAAGGTAAGAGTAAAGGAATATAAGGGTGTATGTTGTGCATTTACTACCTTGTCCGTCATTCGGGGAAGAATGATCCTTGTAGGGGAGACTGAAACACCATGGGTTTTGACCCATAGAATTTTTTTTGGATTTTTGATTTATGGACATAATATGACTTGAGGGTACCCGTAGAATAATGAGGTACAACTCTTATGCTCTTGGTCGTATGACAACCAGCATTGGTTGGTGTGTTGGATTATTTTCTGGAATGGGTACGACTTTTGCAGTATGAGTCGTGTAGTTGGTAATGGTTCATAGTGTTGGGGTTTTTCCTTCACTTAATCTGAGACTTAGTAAAATAACTTGGATTTGAGTATGAGTAGCTCACCATGAGTCATGATTTAGGGTATGAGTCATACCATCAACTCGCATGATAGACAGTGTTCGAACTTCCTTAGATTTCATTCTGCCAGGTATACGATTTAGGGTTACTGATCGTATGGTTTGGGTACGGTTTAGTTTTGGTATGTTGTATGATGGACAATGTTTGGTCTAAAGGGAAGGTCGACTCATATTGGTGGGGACAATTGGTATAGGGTAGTCATACCATCTGACGGTATTTTTATATAGCTTAATTTGGGGGTAATCTGGATATTTTCCCTTAAAACTACTTGGGACCCCGCAACTTATATCACACTTAGTATATTATTTACCCTATTATTCTTTTCTTAAGCAAATAAACTGTCTTAAAACACTCTAAAATTCTCTTAAGTTTTTGGGGCTAAGAAAGGCTAGGGTATCATCCGTACAATTAAATTGGGGAATTTCTAATGCAAATTCTTTCCATCATCTTCAAATATAAGGCAGGGTACTCCTACCTCATTGTTTGTTCCAACTAATGACATGTTTTATGAATTGTTTTCTTGGCATAAATATGGCATGGTTTGGGGTTTTAAAATATTTGTTGGTGGTTTTGGTTATAAATTCTTTGTTATGTTTTTCCCATGTTTTAATTATATATTATCATTCTTTAATGGTGGTTTTGATAATTGGTTGCATGGGAATGGTTAACAGGTAATTGGTTTAGTTTTTTGAAATACTATGCCCCCAACGTGGTTGATAAATTGCCTATGAGAATGCTTTTACTAAATTGTTGAACTTCTAATGGAACTAATTCATGGTTAAACTTTGTAATGGAGCCCTAAATGGTTTTAACGGTTTTGAATGGTTAAATAGTAAGGTTTGGGTGATAGTGGTTATGGTTTAATGGAAAACTTGTAGAGTATAATGGAATCCCCCAAGATAAATTAATAATATATACTTATAGGGTACGTGGGATTCCCCCAAGTTAACTTTGTAATGTAATCTATGGGTACATAGGAATCCTTATACATAAAATTAATGGATAAGGAAATTGGATGCAAGATATAGTTGGTAGGACGATACCATTACTTATATCCTCAGTTAATAATAATAAAATACTGTCTTGGTCGATTGGAGATGGTTTTAATTGGGCAATAATGATGGGTATGATAGCTAACCGTGAAGGTGTGAGTCTACTGGACAAACACTCGAATCTCATGTTTGCCGACATGAGGGTTGTTCATGGTGACCATATATGATACTTATGAGGTATATAGGAATCCTCTAGGTACACTTGTATAGATGTATCATGGAGAGAGAAGGGTACATGGGAATCTTCTACTCTTGTAGTATCTCTGGTTCGTGTGGTTACATGCTTCGGGGCTAGTTTTTGGTGTTACACTGGACCCATATAGCCCTAGGTGGTTCTAGTATGTTTAAGCTACACATACCCAGGTTAATGGTTTTAAATGAATGACAAACTCAGTTCCCTTTCCAGGCATAGTTATATATATATGTATGGTTGTGGATGCATATGATTTTTTCCTTTGTTTAAATGGTTGGAATTATTTTATCCTTATTCAAAGTGCTTGCTAGCATTCTCCTGCTAACTTGTCTTCGGGTGGCGATATCCCCACATGATATAGGAACCGACCATTGTACTCCTCCTGCTTAGTGATTGGATTTGGAGATCACTTCAATTGGATTCATATGGTGAGTTTCCATATTATTGAAGGCTCCATTTCATATCATGGATTTCTTTATATACTTTGGTTATTCTATGGAAATTGGATTCGGCTATGGTTGGGGGCATGTCTCAACCGGATATTGGTTTTCTTTTGGTTAGAGGCTTTTGTGGAACTACTATGGATTTGTATGGGCGTTGTCGGTATCACTGTTAGCCTTAGTATCGGCATTGGTATTGAGGCTTATACCCTTGGATGGTATTTCATTTATGATTGTTCTATTCTTTTTGGATTATATTTATTTATATTATTTAATCCATTTGGTATGGGATGTATAGATTGGTTATTATTTTGGTTGGTTTTGTTACTGGATAGGTTTTGATAATTGGACTCATTTGGGTCAGTCTCAGTCATAGACCTATCCCAGAGTCTGGATCTGAATAATTATGCTATATTTTTAAATGTTTGGAAATCATCCTACTCAGGGTATGCATTCGGTTGGCGGCTAGGTTAGGTATTAGGGGTGATCCATAATCCTGGTTGGACATGGGATGCCCATTGCGAAAAGGACTAGGGTCGGGTCATTTCAAAATCATACAACCAACTAAAATACCTAAATACAACTTTTCATTGCCTTTGTAAACCTATTATCTACTTAGAACACCCCAATATGTCACCCTAGACCTTTTCGTGCAACTCCATCGCACTAACCTCAAAAAACTAATGCCGATCAAGTAATAATCCACAATGGAAAGCATCTTCCTAGGAACATAATTGGAGATTCTCAAAGTCTTTAATGTATATCAATGCTATAACAGGTTTGGATGACTTTCAACAAAGACAATTAGGAGTCCAAAGCACAAACACTCACCATTAAATGATATACAAATCCTTCCATAGGCAAATGGGTTACCATCTGAACATCTATCAACCACAATCCATCCCAATGGAAGAAGATTGAATAGGTTGCAAAAGAGTAGGCTTATCTAGCCTATAAATGAAAGCTTAACTAACACAAGTCTAGAAATAAAGGCTACACTCAATCTCTGTTGCCAAAATCTCAACACCAAGGCTAAATTTCTCGGTCTCAACTATCCAGACGAATCTTGTAAATGGCTAAGAATCCGCACTTCAAATATATCATATCCTTTTAAGCTTTCATTTCAAGGCGTCAAACTTAAACTGAAGAAGACTATTCCCAACTACGGCCAAATACCCAAATCGGCCTTACTATCAAATCTAGACATATCCCTGCTAGTTCCTGCTAGTGTCAAGATCTAAAGGTAACTGGGTACCTGTAATGCCCTGAGTCTTGTACCCTGGATGCTACACGGTGCTTATAATCTCGAAGAACCACAAGCTAACCCATGATTGGTACCTGCTGCAATAACTGAGTAAAAATACTGTATAATGCGGAAAAATAGGCAAAAATACCATAAGATTCAAAACTATAATACTGATAAAGAGAAATGATAAAATCTGATAAAACATTAAAATTTGAAATACTTAGTTACTTTCTGAGCATATAGTTGAAAAAGCCTCTAAAACTGTATGAACTATGGAGTTGATGGGACAAGCCCCCAACTAACTTTAACTACTGAAAATAAACTAAGATACTGAATAAATAAACATATCCTCGAACTATGAGGACTCACCACTACTCTATCAGCTGAAAGTCTGATCTGCTAAGGGTGCTCTAAAGCCCGTATGTCTGAACCTATGGTATAAAAACCATAGCGCAAAATAAAAGTATATGTTAGTACGTGTGAATGTACTGGTACACAAAGTGAGGTAAGGTTGAATGCAAGTGTTCATATGCATGCACAATAACAACTGAATAACATGAGTATGACTGAATGAGAGTACATGCATGAATACGCAAGCTGCAACTGAGATCATGATTATACTGAATACTGAGTCTGAATACTGGTTAACTGATGTAACTGATAACTAATATACTATTTATTGAGTGACTGTGTCTAACAATACTATTTATGATAGAAATAGCTGAGTTTTGTACTGAGGTGAGTGACTGTATCTGACAGTCCTAAAATTTGTAGAACTATCTGAGTTCTTTGCTGATGACTGAGACTAAGACTGTGAGAGGTAATCATCTAACCAACATGCCTCTTTATAAACTGTTTGGGGTCCAACTTGTAACCCCAGTTGGAAGGGTATCAATACCCTGCCACGAGCAAAGAAAAGTTGTGAGTAAACCCTCTATGACAGGGAGCTCTTCCGTCAAGCCCTCGCTGGTACGAGAACTCAAATGATATGTATTAACCCTAGAATCATAGGGTTATATCTCAACCTACACTTGCTATGTAGTTCTAGAATGCAAGGATTGCTTCTAAGGATCACACCCTCTGCTGGTGGGTGAGCCCCTATCCTTGGGTTCACTCGGTACAGAATCATACTCCCAACTAAATAGACACTGGAATGATTTCCTAGTTCAAACTAGGCTAGACTGATCTATTACTGAAACTTCTGATTAACATAACTAAGCTGAGTTTAATGGGTTCTATTAAATGGCGGTATACTACTGAGTTCTGTTTGTTGACTTAGATTACTTTGGACTAAACTGAATAATGAATGGGACTTTTTTGATACTGAGTTTACTGAGTTTTTTCCTGAGTTTTTTAACTAAACTAGAGTACTACTGATTGTGATATGACTGAGGCTATTTTGTAACTGACACTGGCTCTGGGAACATATCTAAATTATCAGGAATTAAATACCCCCAGGACCCCATAGCATAAAATAATAAGACATTAACTCACACTACAATCTTTGAGTCATTTCATCAATAACTTGAAAGTCATGAACTTGCACATGAATAGGAATGCATTCTAACACATCATAATTTCACTAAACTAATCTCATGAGCATTCCATCCAACACATACAAGGTATAGCTTTAGCATTAAAGATATTATGAACATGTGGGTATGGCATAAGTTCTTCATTTAGATCACCAAAGGTTCATAAAATCACCATAATCTAAATTTAGCATTTTATCAAACACATGGTAGGCGTAGATTCATTCTTGGGCATGAACAACAATGCTAATACATCATGACTTCATAATTGAATTGTTACAATATAAGAAAATCATAATTCAACTTTCATACTATCATAATATCAAGAAATACATAAAGATTTCAACTTGGAACTCATACCACAACATAAATATGATTACATTCAAACCCACAACATGGAAATCAAAATTCATGTTTTTAAAAGAATTATCTTGAACTCTATGGGTGGAAGAGACCCTTGGATGAACATTTTACATACCTTGATGAAGAATTTTTGGAAATTAATGGTGGAAATCTTGAGTTATTGATCTGAAAATTAAAAACCCTAAGGCTTGGTCTTGAGAGAAATTAAAAAAGAATGAGTTTATTTGCTTTAAAGGGTATTAAATTTCGTGTTTTGGGGGCTGAGGGTCGGGGGTAAAAGACCCAAATACCACAAAAACATGGACTTTTAGAGCCTAAAACTGGGCTACCAACACCCAAGTCAACGCAGCCTGTTGATGGCATCGATACGATAGTCGAAGATTGGGCCAACTCAGTGGAATTTGACATTGTTAGCTGGGGAAAATATTAACTAGTGTGATAGGTGATGCGGTGCACAAATATTGCATTGGTTCACTATTTTACGATTCCAAAGAAGCATTAAATGAAGTTCGAAAAATCCAAAACTTGTTCGAGAGCACCTATTAAACTTCTGATAATGCTCAAATACACTCTTGAATGGGTGTAAGCGATCATTGTCAATATAAAACCCAACTAGGTTGGGGTCGAATCCCACAGGGAATATGGTGTGAACTCAAGTTGTTTGTAATTTAATCCAATGATAGCTTAATGTTTCCTGAAATGGGGGGTTTAGGTTTAACCAGTTGTTGTTCGTCACTTTACTTTTGGTGTTTGTAAATTAAGAGTTTATGAAATAACCAGAATTATGTTCACTAGGTCTTCTGATACATGACAGATGCTAAAAGTGATTCAAGATTCTCACAGTAGGTAGGATAACAAGATATCTTTATCAATGTCATGCTTAAATGTCTCTCGACCTACTTAAGCGTTTAATTCCCTAATCCTCTCGGACGTAGAGAATTTCTATTTACTGCCCATATTTTACCTCAGGTTAACCAACCTTTTTACAGTGGTGATTATTAAATGAAGTATTTCCGAGTCCCTGTTGATAATTCACTTCCTACTATATTTGATTTCTTTCTCAAGAAAATTAAAGTAGGTGTGTCTACAGTTTGCAACCAACAGACATTAATTAAAACTTCAGAATTATCAAGAAATCCTACCAACTTTTGAATCTTGAATACTCAGCACCTCATCAAGACCTAACCCTAGATCTCATAACTCAGGTTAATGGAGTTTAGCCACTTATGATTTAACGAACGAAATACATAATTGAAATCATGATTTGAAAGATAAACTTACAGAGATGAATAATAACTCGTGAATCACAGATTAGATCACAAAGGAAAAATCCAAAAATATTGATAATAATCTCTCAAAAATAGTTGCGTTGTTCAAGTCAAGAAGTAAAGATAGAAAATATCAAGATACACTGTCTCAAACTCAAGGTGTCGACCTTGTATGGAATAATAATGATAATTCAACAATTAGTGATTCCTAAAAAACCCTAAAATAATGTTGTAAATAGTTTAACATAAATAAGGAAACATAATCAAGGTTACTGCTTTTTCTTAGAATAGACGACGACTATTGATGATGCCTTATTAGGATCCTGACAACTTATCAAGAATGTCATCAAGTCTTCTTGATATCTGCACTAGTCCTGTCTTAGGTTGACGGCAACTTCGGACGGCTTATCAGGATTGTGATGACTTATCAGAAATATCATCACAACTTTGCGCCAATTCTCATGTACTGCCTAAGTCTGATGACATTCTTGATGACTTATCACCATTATGATGACCTATAAAAAAATGTCATCGATTCTACCAGCTGAAACACATTCCCTATTTAAGGCGGATCATAAACTTGATAACTTATCAGACCCTTGACGTCTTATAACAAAATGTCGTCACAACTTCCACTTTAGGCCAATTCTCTGTCTACTGATGACGACCAACCTAATAGCTTATCACAGGGCTGATGATTTATCACAAATTCCGTCAGCCATACTTGTCTTCAGATTTCTTAAAATTTCAATTTCTTTGCTTTTTTTTTCATGTAGGTTCTCCATCATACAAGCTTAAATCGCAAAATCAAACATAAAATAATAAAAAATAACAAAATTTTCTTAAGACCTTGCAATTATTTAGAGTTAAAAGCCTCAAATGCATTAGCATATGCTCACACATGAACAAAATGTCATGTTATTTTTGATAGCGAGAATTACACTTTTGAATAGGTGTAAATGATCATTGTCAATATAAAACCTAACCAGGTTGGGGTCGAATCCCACAGGGAATATGGTGTGAACTCATGTTGTTTGCGATTTAATCCGCTAATAGTTTAATATTTCCTGTAATGGGGGGTTTAGGTTTAACAAGTTGTTGTTTGTCACTTTACTTTCGGTGTTTATAAATCAAGAGTTTATGAAATAACCAGAATTATGTTCACTAGGGCTTCCAGTACATGACAGATGCTAAAAGTGATTCAAGATTCTCATGGTGGGTAGGATAACAAACTATCTATATCTATTTTTTGTTTAAATTTCTCTCGACCTACTTAAGAGTTTAATTACCTAATCCTCTCGAACTTAGGGAATATCTATTTACTGCCCAGATTTTAGGTCAGGTTAACCAACCTTGTTACAACGCTGATTATTAAATGAAGTATTTTCGAGTCCCTATTGATAATTCACTTCCTACTATATTTGATTTGTTTCTTAAGCAAATCAAAGCAGATGTGTTACTATTTACAACCAATAGACATTAATTAAAACTTCAGAATTATCAAGAAATCCTACCACCTTTTGAATCTTTAATACTCAGCACCTCATCAAGACCTAACCCTAGATCCCATAACTCAGGTTAATGGAATTTAGCCACTCATGATGTAACGAAAGAAACACATAATTGAATTTATGATTTGAAAGATAAACTTACATAGATGAATAATAACTAGTGAATCACAGATTAGATCACAAAGGAAAAATCACAAAATACTGATATAATCTCTCAAAAATAGTTGTGTTGTTAAAGTCAAGAAGTAAAGAGAGAAAATATCAATATATACTGTCCCAAACTCAAGGTGTCGACCTTGTATGGAATAATAATGATAATTCAACAATAATTGATTCCTAGAAAACCCTAAAACACAGCTTTATATAGTTTACCCTAAATAAGGGAAACAAATTAAGGTTATAACTTTTTCTTAGAATAGACGAGACTATTGGTGATGCCTTATCAGGATCATGCTGACTTATCAAAAATATCGTCAGGTCTTCTTCAAATCTACACTAGTCCTGTCCTAGGTTGATGGCAACTTTTGATGGCTTATCAAGATTGTGACGACTTATCAGAAATGTCGTCACACCTTTGCTCCAATTCTCATATCCTGCCTAAGTCTGACAGCATTCCTGACGAATTATCACCATTATGACGGTGTATCACAAAATGTCGTCGATTCTACCAGCTGGAACTCATTCCCTTTTTAAGGCTAACGACAAACTTGATAACTTATCAGACCCTTGACGACTTATAATAAAATGTTGTCACAACTTAGGCCAATTCTCTTTCTACTGATGACGACCAACCTGTTATCTTATCATAGGGCTGACGAATTATCACAAATGTCATCATCCATACTTGTCTTTAGATTTCTTCAAATATCATCTTCTTTGCTTTATTTTATGTTGGTTCTCTATCATATCAGCTTAAACTGCAATATCAAACATAAACTAATCATAAATAACTAAAGTTGCTCAAGACCTTGCAATTATTTAGAGTTAAAAGTCTCAAATGTGTTAGCATATGCCCACACATCAACACCCTCACCTTAAAACAATTGATTGTCCTCAAGTAACCGAAACATAACTAAGAGAATACAAAGTATAATTTGGCAGCTAACTACTCATATTAGTTCAGAATAATTTCACCATCTCCAAGGTCAGTCAATTTAAAATTCACTGTTGATGTTTTGAAGAACAATCATGCACCTCACAAGCATCATGATACGACAAAAATTTAGAAATGATAATCATGCCATACCAAGATCACACTATCTAAACAAGTCAGTGACTTAGCAACATACCCAATGCGCCCTCACAACAAAAAAAATCCCTTTTTCACTCATATCAGAATTCACATAGACAAACATAGGGATAATCACAAGTCTTATTCTTAGAATGAAGTTCCAAACACTTTATGTCAAATGCCATAGGCTTGCCCTAATAGTCAGTACCCAAATCTTCAGGTAGGTCAGTTAGGATCACTTTAAGGATTTTCTTAGGCTTGTAATACAGGCTAGGGGATGGTATGATATTCATGGATATTTTAGAGTGACTATGCCTCCTTGACACTACACTAGACTCTTAGGGTTTCACTTCTCAACCTTCTTTAATTTCTCTTCTTTTATTAATCACACATGCTCAAGATGGATGCAGTCTTTTAAATCATTATATTATCATTTAATCATCTTTAACACTGCTTTCTCTTTTCTTATTTCTTTTTCACCGCACCCAACTTTTTATTCTTTTCTTTTATTCTACCTCTCTTCATGCTTATTTTGTATCATGCACCTCTATGATAGCCACCCTCAACTAAGGTTGTTTTCCTAAGTCAAGGTGTACAATGTCTAAGGAGGACCAGGGCTAAAATAGGTTCATTGTAAGGTAAATGGGAAGGTGAGAGGTTTCACAAAAAGAAATAGGCATATAGGCACAAATCTGGGATCAAAGGATATTATTCACATTGGGAAGGTCATTTACTTCAAAAGTGGGTTACAATAAAAAATGGCCTTTGATCCTTTCCTAACCCCTATCCTATAACTTGGGAAGGACTAATATGGCAAGTTCTAGATTCGGCACACAGCAGGAGCTGAGTAAGACCTCACACACACATGGCACACAAGTACATTACATATCACTACTTATCTGATTCATGCAATTTGTTTATCAAAAATTGTAAAGTCGCCAGACTAATGGCACAAAAAGATGCACCGCAGTCACAAATGTATAAAATTCATAAAGTTATAAACTCAGATCAATAGAGAGGTGCTCAAAATTCACAAAACAATCTAACTGCCTCAAGTATGTGTAATACTCATAATTATCTACCAAAAATTGTTACAAAAATATCCTACCCTACTCCCTCAACTTAAAATTGATAATAAAGCTAAACTAAGGGTTAGAGTATACTAGGAATGGATCAATCACAGGGTTCATGGGTTTCTGACCCTGCTGCTACATTATTTACTACCTTCTCTCCATCGAGAGCTTCTGGCCTTGTAGTGGTAGGTGGTCAGATAGATGAGGCACCTGCAGCCCTAGCTTTCAAAGCCTCCTCCTATCTCTCATTGTCCGCTTGGGACTCCATTTTCTCTTTCTTCAACTCCTTTTTTTTGGCCTTTTTTTTTGCCTTTTTTTCACTCTTCTTTCTTCCTCACTGTCAGGATCTTCTCTCTTATCTTTTCCCTTCCACTCCCCCTTTTTCTTTTTTTTTCTTTGGTGAATCTCCAGTGAGGTCAAGCATTGGAATTTCTTCCTCAGATTTATGCATAACCGGGTCTATCAGCACCATAAATTGGTGCTGCTGCAATACCCCAATATCTGTCTTTACCTTGTTCATGGCCGTTCTGAATTTAGCAAGATCAGCTCCTAACATTTCTTTTGCTCGTGCATCAAATCAATTCTCCAAATATGCAACCCATCTAGGAAAAGTCATAAAAGGCTCAAGGGAAGCCTTGATTCTCTTGTCTACTATAGTGGCAAACTGTTTGGCAAAAGCATGTAGCTGTGCCTCACACAATTTGTCTTGTTTATCCACTTTTTTGATATTGATCAGATGAAATACAATTCTTGCTGATGCTATAGGAGCTGAGGGATTGGGTTCATTCTTAGGAACTGAACCTACTTATGCTGAAAAAGTTGGCTGCGTAGTCTCAAAATCTAGCACTTCCACATTAGGTGTTGAACCAGCATCTATAACTAGAGGGTTTGCTACTATCTCTACACCTCTATCAAGTCTCAGTTCTTGCTGATTTTCATCATACTGTATGGGTTATGCATCTTTCGAGCAGGAATGTCATCATTAACCACTACAATCTCTGGCATATTAGCAGCTCGGCACAACTCTGTGATAAAATATGGAAAAGGATAAGCAATGTTGGTCCTTGACATTCTAATCTTTATCTCATCAGAAAATATTTCCATGAAATTAAAGGGGAGCTACTGCACCATGCTTGCTACTAGGATAGCTCGGTTTTCACCAAGAATATTGTCTCCATCAGTGGGAATCATCCAGATACGTGCTACACTGCACCAAAACTTTGCCTATTGAGTCAAAGAGGACTTATAGATTCTCTCATTTGGGTTGGTCACAAATGCTAGTTCCTCTTCGTCTATGATGTTGGCCAAGTTTGGACGTTGATATGCCTAATTTTTAATCCGAGCATATACTAATGGTGAAGTGGACTGAGGGGTGAAGTTGGGGCCATGCAGGAACCTGTTGATGGTTGTGATTGACATATCAACCCTTACGCCCTTTACATGAACTCTCTCCAACAGGGGGTGGTCTACAACTCTTTCTCCTGACCTATACATGTTTCCCCACTGAGCTTGGTAGTTTGCATAAAACTCTCGAGCCAGTACTGGGCAAAATGAGCTTCCCCCTTTTAATGTCTGACCCAATCCATCTCTTGGAACTTCTACTCTACTTCAGGATACCTATGCAAACCTTTGGTGATAATTGTCTTTTCTTCTTGAATCGGTCTTTTAGTCCTTCTTCTATCAGTTTTCCGGAGCCCAACAGTAAAGATACCCTCTGTCTTAGGAATTTGCTATCTAGCATTGTCTCAAACTTCTGGGTTCTTAGTTCCCCAAATTGGAAATTTCTCATTATCTTATTGTTCAGTGGAAGGGGATTCAGATGTTGTTCCCTTAGACTCATGCTCCTCAGACTCTTTATGTTCTTCTTCTTCAGATTTAGCATGTGCAGACTCATGCTCTCATGTTCAGAATGTTCAGATGTCTCCTGTGATAAGCAGTTGTTTTTTTAGTGTCCTCACTATCCTCCACCTCAACTAGTGGGGGTGGTTGAGGCTGGTTAGGTCTTTGATTAATATTTCACTTCCTGGGCAGAGGTTCTTTCTCTTCATAGTTAGACTCCTCATCGATAAGCTTTGGGCGTACACTTTTTTGTTATTCCTTATTTGTAAGCATGGGGCTCTTTCCTTTGGGTGCCATTATATGGTTCCAGTAGCAATAGAAAAACCATTGGTCAATCCTTAAGAGCCTAAACACATACACACATTAATCATTTAAGCTTCACATCCTTTGAAAAGGCTCATTCATGCTTCAGGTTCCAGGTGTGATGACATTTCTTGATACACCGTCACAACTGTGATAGCTTATCAGAATTCTTGTCAGCCTTAGAAAGAACCTGTAAAACTTTATCAACTTTTGATAACATTTCTAATAAGCCATCACAAATGTGATAGCCTATCACAAATGTCGTCAGCTCAAAATAGAACTCACTTCATTCTTAACATTTCTGATAAGCCGTCACAGTTGTGATAGATTATCATGAATATTGTCAACTCTTATTAGAGCCACACTTTTTAGCTTAACTAAATTTTTAGTCCCATTATTTCTCAAAATCCACTCGTGTTTTGATTTATGAGCTGAATTTTAAGCCTTAGGCTTGCACAGCAAACCCTAGTTCTGAATTTCAGCCCCTTTTCTAGTTGAACTTGGTTCAAGTCTCTACGTAACTTGGGTTGTCATCAATCTATCCCTTACCACTCAAAAATAAAATTCAAATTTATAGCATACCTGATGGGAGCCTTCAATGTGATTACACGGACAAGAGGAAGTAGGAAGAAATTCTTGATTTTAATTGCAAACCCACACACAAGGAAACTTTGCCTTTTGTTTTACTTGGAATTTTTTTTTGAATAAGTAATAAAATAATCTAGATATTGAAGGGAACTAACTTAAAAGGAAGTAAAAAAACAAGCGGGGAGGTGGAAAGGTTTGACAGGGCCCAGGTCGGATCTTTATAATTGGCCCAGATTTGGTTGTTAAGTGAATTTCTGACGACATCTTATAATGGATTGTCATAGGTGTGATGACCTATCATGGATGTCATCAGCCTTAACAGAACTCCAATTCAAAATTGGCCTCTCTACCGACAATTCTAATAGTTTATCATAGTTTTGACGGCTTATCATAAATGCCATCAAGACCTTTTCTGCTGATTTAATCAGTTTTCCACCTTCTGTGAACTAAATCCTAACTAAAAATAAACACTTTACTAGAATATAAAATTTTGGGTTGCCTCCCAATAGCGCCTGATTTACTGTCGCGGCACGACTTAGTTATCTTCACTACTCAGACTTCACCAGGACAACCTGTTTATACCCCTTTATCATCTTCATAGAACACATCAACGATTTAGAAAACACACATCTCTTTTTGTTGAGCCATGGATGAGTGTATCCCGAAGCATGCTTCCTTATCATTTAACCTGAACTTCAGCTCGTTCAACTCCATGTCTACGATCACTCTCCCTGTTGTAAGAAATGGTCTACCCAAGATGATGGGCTCTTCAAAGTCCACCTTGCAATCTAGGGCTACAAAATTAGCAGTCAGAATAAAATCGGCTACCTTTACTAAAACATCGTATAATATGCGCACAGGCTACTTCACAGACATATCTGCCATCACTAACCGAATATTTGTTAGGGTACGATTCCCCAAACCCATTTTCTTGTACAGAACAAGTGGCATTAGGTTTATACTGGCTCCCAGATCGCATAATGCTTTGGTGAATTTCAGGGAACCAATAGTACATGGAATGGTAAACGCTCTAGGGTCGGCCTTTTTTTGGACTAAAAACCTTGTAGAGATAGCGCCATAGTGGAGAAGATTGTCTTCCATCTCATGGTTAACCTTCCGTTTCTTGGTCACAAGGTCCTTCATGAACTTTGTGTATCATGGTATTTGCTCAAGTGCCTCAACCAAAGGCACATTTATTGCCAATTACTTGAGCATTGCCAGGAATTTGTTAAATTTTTCATCCTCAGCCTTCTTCTTTAATCGTTGAGGAAAAGGAGGTGGTGGTCTTGGGATAGTTTTCAACACCACTTCCTCTTCCTTCTTTCTTTCCTTCTCTGAAGAATTAACAAAACTATCCATCTTTTCAGACCCCAATGGATTTGTTTCTTTGGATTCATCAACAACTACCTCACTATCTATAGATTTGCCCACAGAAGGGCCAGGTAATATCTTACCCCTCCGACTGGTAATCACCATACATAAGCCATCATTCCATAGATTCTGAACCATATTGCTTAGTAACATTTTGCTCTTTCTCTTGTTAAATGCAGTGGAAGGTTAGCTCATCTGCTGCTCCAACTAGTTGATGCCAGTGGAGTGTGAGTGCACCAACTGATTGATGGATGTCAGATCGGTCTTCATGGTGGTTACACCAGAGTTGGTGGCCTCAAATCCCTTCAACAATTTTTCCATCATGTCCTCCATGGACACCTTTCTAGAGCTAGTTGCAGCAGCATCCTAATTTCTAGGAGGAACATATAAACCACTCCTGTCATTAATGCTTCTCTAGTTTCCTTGCTTCCTATCTTTGTAACCAGGCTTGTCATAAATGTTCTGACCTTAATTCCCATGGCTATTACCTCAGAACTCCCCCTGATTATTAATATAATTTGCCTTTTCTTCAGGCTCTACATCCACTCGATCTTGAGTGTTACAACTTTTACTTTCTCAGTCTTCCCTGACAATAAGTGCTTGGTGAGCACGTCCATATGAGTCTTTATATGGGCCATGTCTTGATCCCGCTCCTCATCACTCATACGTTATTCAGCAGATAAACCAACAAAAATAGTGGGGCTTACTACCACAGACTCGCTGGTATGCCAAGCCCGACTCTGTTTGGTCATCTTATTTAGCATATCTGAGGCATCTTGAAAACACAGATCAACAAAAGAACCACCAACAACATTATCTACAATTGGCTTTGTTACAGAGTTGAGGGCCCTATATAAAGTCTCCATCAAGTGTAGGCGCATCGTATTATGGTTCGGACACTGTGTTAGCTTCTTCTTGAATCTCTCCCAAGTCTTATGCAAAGCTTCAGTAGGAAGCTATGATTTCTTCCATCAATTGTACCCTCCTAGATGGTGGAAAAAACTGTTCTAGGAACGCTTCTTTCAATTGCCTCCAGTGGGTGATGGAATCAGGCATAAACTCATTCAGCCATAATGTTGCCTCCCCAGACAAAGACAACAGGAACAACCTCAAATGGATAGTATTCTGGCCCACTCCTGGGTTATCAAAAGATTTATAAATGGTTACAAAATTCACTAGATACAGGTTCGGATCATCCCCAGGAAGGCCACTAAACAACTTCTTCAGATTGAGGAGTTGGATCATTGTACTCATAATGTTGAACTTGGCTCCAGGTACCAACGATCGAGGAACAATTGCACCTGTTGCACCTATCCCATCCATGCCATCATAATCATTATTCAGATCATACTGGACCGGCTATTACTCTTGTCTTCTTTCTAACGGATGGTTTCGGTTAATATTACGTAGTACTTGTGCAGCTATCTACTCTGAACGCCTTGGGTTACCAGGGTTCAATAACTCCTCATCCCCTAAATATTCATCCTCAGGGTTTGGATGTCGTGTATGTTGCCTGACATTTTGCACTTTTACCTGAGCTCTAGCTAAGGCTGCCAGTCTGTCAGCCTTTTACTATTCTGCTATTCTTCCTATTCATTGCAGTTCCTGATTTAGTGGCAATAATGTTTCTCTGAAACTTCTAGTGCTTGGCATACACTATAAAATCCTGTAACTAAACAAAAATATCAAATAAATGTAAATCTAGGAAACATAATTAACAGTCAATTAGTGCATACAAACTTCAGTTTACAACCATATTCCCTGAAAATGGTGCCATTTTTGGTAACGCTCAAATTACATTTTTGAATAGGTGTAAGCGATCGTTGTCAATATAAAACCCAACTAGGTTGGGGTCGAATCCCACAGGGAATATGGTGTGAACTCAAGTTGTTTGAGATTTAATCTACTGATAGTTTAATATTTCCCCAAATGGGGGGGTTTAAGTTTAACAAGTTGTTGCTTGTCAATTTACTTTCGGTGTTCGTAAATCTAGAGTTTATGAAATAACCAAAATTATGTTCACTAGGGCTTCCGGTATATGACAGATGCTAAAAGTGATTCAAGATTCTCACGGTGGGTAGGATAACAAGCTATCTTTATCGATATTATGCATAAATGTCTCTCGACCTACTTTTAATTCCCTAATCCTCTCAGACTCAGGGAATTTCTATTTACCACCCAGATTTTACCTCATGTTAACCAACCTTGTTATAATGCTGATTATTAAATTAAGTATTATCAAGTCCCTATTGATAATTCACTTTCTACTATATTTGATTTCTTTCTCAAACAAATCAAAGCAAGCGTGTCTACTGTTTGCAACCAACAAACATTAATTAAAACTTTAATATTATCAAGAAATCCTAACAACTTTTGAATATTAAATACTCTGTACCTTATCAAGACCTAACTCTAGATCCCATAACTCAGGTTAATGGAGTTTAGCCACTAATGATAATACGAATGAAACACATAATTGAATTTATGATTTGAAAGATAAACTTACAGAGATGAATAATAACTAGTGAATCGCAGATTAGATCACAAAGGAAAAATCCCAAAATACTGATAATAATATCTCAAAAATTGTTGTGTTGTTTAACTCTAGAAGTAAAGAGAGAAAATATCAAGATATGTTGTCCCAAACTCAAGGTGTCGACCTTCTGCGGAATAATAATGATAATTCAACAATAATTGATTCCTAGAAAACCCTAAAACAAAGCTTTAAATCATTTACCCTAAATAAGGAAACAAAATCAAGGTTACAGATTTTTCTCGGAATAGACGACAACTATTGGTGACACCTTATCAGGATCTCGATGACTTATCAAGAATATCGCCAGGTCTTCTTTAAATCTGCAATAGTCCTATCTTAGGTTGACGGCAACTTTTGACGGCATAGCAGGACTGTGACGACTTAAATGTTGTCACACCTTTGCTCCAATTCTCATGTCCTACCTAAGTCTGACGGCATTCCTGATGAATTATTACCATTATGGCAGCCTATCACAAAATGTGATTGATTCTACTAGATGGAACTCATTCCCTATTTAAGGCTGACGACAAACTTGATAACTTATTAGAACCTTGATGGCTTATCACAAAATGTCATCACAACTTCCACTTTAGGCTAATTCTCTATCTACTGATGACGACCAACCTAATAGCTTGTCACAGGGCTGACGACTTATCACAAAGATCGTCAGCCAGACTTGTCTTCAGATTTCTTCAAATTTCAAGTTCTTTGCATAATTTCATGTTGGTTCTCTATCATATCAGCTTAAACTGCAAAATTAAACATAAACTAATAAAACATAACTAAAGTTGCTTAAGACCTTGCAATTATTTAGAGTTAAAAGCCTTAAATATGTTAGCATATGCTCAGACATAAACTTCCTGATCATGAATTAAATAAAAGATAGATATTTAAAGGACATTAAGGTCGCAAAATGAGATAGCCAACTTTCAAAGGCTAAAATAAACTAAGTCTGAATACTTAGCTTGAATTTTCTAAGCCTAGGACCCCTTAACAAGCTTAAAGGACTGAATTAAGCTAGAAATTTTGCCGGATCTTACAATATTTCCCCTATGGGAACATTCATCCTCGATTGATACTGACTGAACTGAGGGTACTAGTAGGCTGAATCTACTTACCATAAATGAACATCTGGGACCTGACTATATGACTCATATTACTGATATGTTGAATTGCATACTGAATATGCATATCTAATGCATGAGTACATGACTGAGCTGATTCATGAATGCATGGTTAGGAGTACTGATAATCTAAGTTTCTCATACTTATCATGCATATATAATGCATAAATAAATGAATAAATAAGCTTAAGGAAAGCCATTACCTTAGGCTGAGTACGGATTAGCAGAGAAGAGGTGAGGATACTTGGTCCGCATGTCTGCTTCTTCTTCCCAAGTATCTCCCTCAATCGACTGATTCCGCAAAATAAATTTGAATAGAGTGACTTGGGAACATTACTAAGTCTGAAGTATGATACATAGACTAAATATCAGACACTGAACTGAGCCCCTAAATACATGGCTCACAGCTCAGATTAGAACTTGAGGGTTAACAATATGAGTATCCACCAATCCAAATTGGATTTGTTATGTAAAAGGAAGCTAGAGGGTTTAGGACATGATAGATCAAGGGTTATAGAGAATCTCCCCCTTGGGATATTATGTCCCTCGAATAATACTGACTTGGCTAAGATAGTTAGGAAACTTGAATGATGCATAGCGCACCTACGAACCGAGTCATGACTGAATATGATATCTAGGGTCTGAAACTATGACATAATAGATGAACCATGATGAATACGCAACTACCTGGTTGCCTTATCTTGCAACAGTTACATTCATGAGACTTCAGATAGCATGAATAAATGTAAAGACAAAAAACCATACAAACTTGTCTGTCTAACTGCTAAACTGAATCATGGGCTCTGCGGACTAACTTATGTTGAAAACTTATACTCGACTGGGCCTTTTTTGACACTTTTTCTATGGAGTTCTAGTGGCTTTATAGGGTAAGAAAATCTTGGCATGGTCTGAATAAGTTCTGTAATGTGAGTCATGGCCTATGAAACATCATCTAAGATGAAGTGGCTAAGCCTTATACATTGCAACTAAAATTTTTTAGCTTAGAGATATCCCTTGATTACCCTTTCAACTATAATCTCTACCTTAGTACAACCCTTCACCTGAGACTACTGAAAATATTCACATGGATGCTGAGCACGAATGCATAAGCATACTAGCTTATCAACTTAACTTAATTACTGGGTCTACAAAACAAAACTATACTTAGCCTGAACAACTGAACCAAAACCTTAGACTATCATGTATACGAGTTAAGGACTGACTGGATAACATGAAATAATTGAGAATGAATTCATGAAAACAATATTATTTGAGTATGCAGGACCAAGCATATGATATAATTCTGAAATAGTCTGTAAACCAAGGAACTAAAATACTAAAAATCCAAGTAACTAATAACTATATGCTATAGTCGAACAATCCTAAGACTAAATCAACTCATGTATCTGATTACTAGACTGTGATAGAGGCTGATGCTATGTTTGAGACGATAATGATGACTGTAATCGAGAAAGTAATGGGGGATAACCACTCTGTAAGGCAAGAGAGTAGTAGTCATGAGCTGCATGAACTAAATTTGGAGTTTTCTATACTCATGGAACATGATTTGTACTAGTGTTTGAATTGGAACTCCTCATACTAGGAATTGTAAGATCACACAATTCAATGAAAAGTGCATAAATATAATCTGTGTTTAGGGAGTGGAGACGTAAAGAACGCTTAGGTATCATGATGACTGAAGTACAAAACTTTGAACCGAGGTAAATATGGGTTAGGGATTATTCCCACCATTTACTTTTCAACACGTACTAATATTACGACTGAAATCTAGAAGCCTAAATTCCTGAGATATCATAACCGAACAGTTCCTGTATACCTGTTGGGCTATGGTAGACTGACCCACTGGGGTGTAGACTAAGAAAGATTTGTTAATATTTGGTCTAACTTTAAAGTTAACTAGTATCCACAGAGTTAAAAATGACAGAAAAGCTCCTGAATCAGATAAGGCATAAACATGTGAAAGGGGAGGTCTATAATCTACAAGTAACCATATCAGGATTATTTTCCTGATCTTGCCTAGACTGCAGTTCATAAAGACTAATTGGGAGCTACCCATTGGAGGCACTGGAAGTGGCACCCTACTATTTCTGGAGACATGACAAAGCTGAAGGATGACTGTACTGACTTTGTGGGCCAGGCTTAGTACAATCTTGGATTTCGTGACCTGACTCGCCATATCCAAAACGTACATCACTACAAGCTCTACCCACCACTTTATGATTCTTACCACATTCTTTGCAAAATGGGTTGTTACGAACACAGCGTGCACTACTCTGGGTTTTGGAGTCTAGGGCCCCATCATGACTGTTATTCCTAAAGTTTGGATCTAGTGAACTAACTGAAGATGTAACTGGGGCTGCAGATTTTGGGTGGAACTTAGAATTATTCCCACCCTCTGACTTAGGTTGAGTGAAGCTAAACTATCTGTTCTAGCTCTCTTATTTTCTCTCTCTTTCTTCCTAAGCTTCTATTCCACAATCTGTTGAGAATGGACCATAGGCCTAGATAAGTCCATCTCCTTAATCAATATCGCAGCCTTGCACTCCTTAACCACTCTACTCGATACCCCAGACATAAACTTGCTCATTCTAGATCTATTATCTGTCACTACATAGGGAGCATACCTGGCTAACTGACTTAACTTGAGGGAATACTTTTTAACCCTCATACTTCCTTGCTTGAGATTGATGAACTCTAACACCTTGGCTTCTTTCAGCTCTAAGGAAAAGAATCTATCTTAGAAGGTCTTATCAAACTCTTCCTAATCAATGGGTTTTACATCTGCACCCTTGTCTACCTCTCACTTCTTAAACCATAAATGAGCTACATATTATAGCTTATAGGTGGCTAACTCAACACTATCACTAGAAGTCACTCCCATGATATCTATGACTTTTTGAGTCAGATTAAGGAACTCCTGTGAATCCTCTTCCGGATTAGATCCTGCGAATAAATGAAGATTCATTCGAGTGAAGTCCCAAATCCTAGCTGCAGTAATATTGCTCACGGGGTTGGCCGATACAGCAATTGGTCGTTCATTCTGGGATAATATTGAATTGGTTAAAGTAGTGAATGCAATTCTTAATTCTATATAATAGACATGCTCGTCCATGGTATCTGCCTAAACGGGGTGAGGTGCTGACTGGTTTCCAGTTCTTCTTTTGTTTGTCCTTTTGGGATGCATGTTCTATAACCGAAAGGAAGATGCGGATTATAATAAGACTTTAACTGGAGCTCATGCTCACTCATACGACATTAATACTAAAAGAAGGAAAATTGTTCCTACAACATCTCATAGCCTCCTGTACATAAGTATGGCGCACTACATTCTCATACACAAGACTCTACTAGATGCGACTTTTAGACATCCTAGGACACTGTTTAACCTTAAGCTTTGATACCAAGTTTGTAATGCCCCGACTCTGGTAGCTCAGATGCTACACTGTGCTCATAAAACTAAAGGACCACAAGCTAACCCATAACTGGTAACTACTATAATAACTGAGTAATAATACTGTATAATGAGGAACGATGGGAAGAAATGCCATAAGGTTCAAAACTATAATCTGATAAAGAGAAATGATAAAATCTGATATAACATTAGAATCTGATATACTAAATTAGTGTTTGAACATCTAGTCTAAAAAGTATCTAAAACTGTCTAAACTATGGAGTTGATGGGACAAACTCCCAACTAACTCCAACTACAAAAAATAAATTGAGATACAGAATGAATAAGCATGTCATCAAACTATGAGGACTTACCACTACTCAGTTTCTGGAAAGTCTGATCTTTTAAGGGTGCTCTAGAACTCGTATGTCGGAACCTATGGTATAAAATACCATAGCAAAAAAGAAAAGTATGCATCAATATGTATGAATGTACTGGTATGCAAAGTGAGGTAAGGCTGAATGCAAGGGTTCATATGCATGAACAATAACAAATGAATAACATGATTATGACTTAATAAAAGTGCATGCATGAATATATGAACTGTAACTGAGAGTGTGATAATACTGAATACTGGCAAACTGATGCAACTAATAACTAATATACTACATACTAAGTGAGTATGTCTGATAGTCTTATTTTTTTATGAAACTAGCTGAGTTCCATTCTGAGCTGAGTCACTGTATCTGACAGTCCTTAAATCTATAGAACTATCTAAGTTCTTTACTTATGATTGAGACTGAGACTGTGGGAGGCAATCATCTAACTGATATGCCCCATTCTGAACTTTTTGGGGTCCAACCTATATCCCTAGTTGGAAGGGTGTCTGTCCCGTGCCACGGATAAAGATAAGCTGTGATTAACCCTTTCTGATAGGGTGCTCTTCCATCAACCTCTCACTAGTAAGAGAACTCAAATGAGATGTATTAACCCTAGACTCATAGAGTTATATCTCAATATACGCTAGCTACGTTGTTCTTGAATACAAGGACTACTTCTAAGGATCACACCTTCTGCTGCCGGGTGGGCCCCCATCCTTGGGCTTACTCGATGCTGAATCCTACTCCCAACTGAATAGACACTGGACTGATCTTACTAGGTTGTACTGATTTGCTACTGATTGTACTGATTAACTGAACTGAAGTGAGTTTACTGGGTTTCGTTGATTGACAGAATACTACTCATTTTTGTTAGCTGACTGAGATTACTAAGGACTAAACTGAATAATGAATGGGATAGGATTGATACTGAGTTTACTAAGTTTTCCTGAGTTCAGTAACTGAACTAGAGTTATACTGATCGTGACATGACTGAGACTGTTTTGTAACTAACACTGGCTCTAGGCACACAGCTGAATTTTCAGGTATTAAATACCTCCAGGATTCGATAGCATAAAAATAATAGGACAAGACAATTCTTGACAATAGTCAACAACTCACACTACAATCTGTGAGGCATTTCATCAATCATTTGAAAGTCATGAACGTGCACATGAATAGGAATGCATGGTAACACATTATAATTTCATTAAACGAATCTCATGAGCATTCCATCAAACACATACAAGGTATAGCTTTAGCATGGAAGACATTGTGATCATTTGAATATTGCATAAGTTCATCATTTAGATCACCAAAGGATCATAAAAGCACCATAATATAAATTGAGCATTTGATCAAACACATGGTAGGTGTAGCTTGATACTTGGGCATTAACAGCATTGCTAATACATCATGACTTCATAATTCAAGGGTTTCAATCTAAGAGAATAAAAATTAAACTTACATGTAGTCATAATATACAGAAATACATAAAGATTTCAACTTGGACCATATGCCACAACATCAACATGATTACATTCAAACCAACAACATGGAAATCATAATTCATGTTTTTAAAAGAAGTTTCATGAACTCCATGGGTGGAAGGGACCCTTGGATGAACACTTTACATACCTTGTGGAAGAATTTCAGGAAATTAATAGAGGAAATCTTGAGTTCTTTATCTGAATTTTAAAAACCCTAAGGCTTGTTCTTGAGAGAAATTGAGAAATAATAAGTTTATCTGCTTTCTAGGGTATTAAATTTCGTGTTTGAGGGCTGAGGTTCAGGGGATAAAGACCCAAATACCCCTAAGAACACGTTTTTTTAGTGACTAAAATTGGGTTACCAACGCACAGGTTGATGTGGTGCATCGATGGTATCAACGCGATAGTAGATGCATCGTGCCAAGATCGCGCCGAATCACTAGAATTTGATGCTGGTAATTGGGGAAAATATTAACCAATGCGATAGGCAACGTGGTGCGCCAAGATCCCATTGGTTCACTATTTTGGGATTCCAAAGTAGCTTCAAACGAAGTCCGAAATATCTAAAACTAGTCTGGGAACACCTATTGACCTTCCTGATCATGAATTAACTAAAACATAGACGTTTAAAGGATATTAAGTTGCAAAATGAGATTTCCAACTTTTGAATGCTAAAATAAACTAAGTCTGAATACTTAGCTAGAATTTTCCAAGTCTGGGACGCCTAAACAAGATTAAAGGACTGAATTAAACTAGAAATTTTGTGGGGTCTTACAATACAAAAATCTCAATGGGGGATAACCACACGTTGAAAGCATAGGAAATTAACTCCATATCTTCTGGAGGGCATGATCATCAATGACTTCTCAGGAACCCACCAAGGATAAAAGAAGTAAAATAATAGTCACAAATCTAGCAACTCGATGAAATGTAACCCTAGCCAAAAGCTGGATAATACAATAGTACACCTCTACAATGAATACCTAAATTTCCAACATAAAAAGTGTCATAGGAAACGTCACCTATCCTCAACTCTCTTAACTCCACTAGAACAAGAACCACATCAAGGTAAGGATGGAGTATCCAACTCCACTCCAATACAAAGATCAATGCTATCAGCAAAAGGAGAACCCACAATACCTAGAAGGAGAATCTAAGATCTCTCAAGATAAACATCAACACCACTATAGGGGAACGAACTAGCCAAATCAGAAAAATGGATCCCAAACTAGTCAATCTTAGAAATAAGCTATAAAGTAAGACAACCAATATTTAAATTTTTGCAAAAAAAAAAAAAAACCAAAGTCCTACAATCTCAATTCAAAATAGGAAATATAACCAAATTGTGACTGCTCGAACCATAGAAGGCCACCCTTCCTTCACTTCCATAAATTACTCAATAACCAATTTTCCATCATCAACAGAAGAGGAAAATAACCAACCTCTCTTTCCTACCAGAAAGAAACTATACCATCACAAATAGAAGAGATAAATAACAAACCGTGCCTCGCTACAAGAGAGAAATTATCCAACAAACCTTGCCTCATAGGAAAATAAACAAGAATTATGAGAAAGAAAATTCTAACTAGATAACGCTTGCTTATCTGTAAATCAAGAAAGGATCGATCAACTTCAAATAATAACAAAAACAAAAACATTAATAGAAATACTAGGATAAGAAGAAGGTGGAAAAAAATGAAAATCAATAACAAGTACCATACTTTTGCCAAAACAAGACCAATATGCCACGATAAATAGGACTCGAACCCAAATGCTGCAACCCTAGGAAATATTAACACCAATCCACTATCTGCTACAAAAGTAAATAATCTACGGTAGTAGTCATATAACCATGAACTCTATATCAAGGTACACGACAATCAAAATAAACCTACTACAACACATAATCATATATGGGTATGAAAACTCCTATATATTTAAATAAAAAGAAAGGAATAAAGGCGCATTTATCATAGTGAAAATCCAAAGTTATGCACATGACGTGCTCAAGGAAGAATGAATCTTAGAGGGTCAAAACTTGAACTGAGCATTTGAATAAACGATTGAGGTACTAAGTGTATTGCCTTCAACAGAAGGTGCCACAACACCATGGGACTAATCCGAACGTGCTAAATAACTAATAATCTCATACCAGAGACATCCTCAGGACTAGAGTTCAATCTCTCTACAGTCATAGAAAATGCTTAAAGCCCTAACATAGTGAGAAACATGGGTTGGCCCTAACTGGCCGACCAACTAACTCTGGAGGCACTTTCTACTGGGTTAACCATTATCCCCACAATCATAGCATACCTCAAGAGCTCTAGGCTAGAGGGGAATACATGCTAACTCTAGATGAACAACCAACATTTATGTGGTTCACACTCTATACTAATGACCAATTATGCCACAACCACGACATACTCTAGGAATACTTTAAGGTACTATACCCACTGATCAAGAATCGCCACAATAGAATAAAGAATAATAAAGAATAGTTTATGATGCCTAAAGAAAAATATTATTGTTGTGACCATCATTATATATTGGAGAGACACCTAGAGTCTAAGATGCTACTTGTGTGGAACTAAAGGCTACAGTGATGCTGATCAATATTTAGAGGATCCTCACCCCTGGATAGAATACTAATGGCACTATACTAATAGCATGGCCTATTACCACTACTTTCATAAGTCTAAATACATGCTCTCTGTGGCCCTTTTATGGTCAACAACCTTAGAGTAAAAGACCCAGAAGCTATGAAATTCCCCAATACATAATAGGAGTGGCAATGCTAATCTTTTAATAAACCTATGCACCATCTCATATTTTGAAGAATATAGCATACGAGTATGCCTGTCCTACTAAAGAAACCTAATATCATACTTTGAAATAAATAAGGAACCCTATTGAACACCAATAACCTAAACTTTGGCCTTAGAACTTCTCAAGGAGCCAAATATCATCTTTTCTTAAAAAGAATCAGTTAAAAGTGTCAAAATCCCCAATGGTGAATATTTAAAGGTTGAAGTAGTCTCAAACTCTACCGCAGACTGGATCGCCCCAGATCGTCCAATCAATACTTAAAATATTCAATGTTAATCTCTAACTGCAAAACCTGATGCTATATTGATGCTTTGGAAACACATACTAAAATCATATTTACATCTATTGATAATCTCATATAATCAATTCAGGATATAATAGAGCCAAAGCTTATACTTTAGTCTCATAGAAATATGAAAACCAGACAAGTATACAAGAATAGAATTTCCAATGAATTTTGTGTAGCTTCCCAAAGATAGGATATAGACGTATTTACACCAATTTATAAGACTTTACAATACACTAGGCACTTGTAATAACACAGCGGTAAACCTAGGCTCTAATAAAAAAATTTCACGATCCAAATTTCTCAAGTCATGTTGGCACCTACTATAACACTCCAATAGGTAAACTAACATGTAGTATTAAAATGCTACTAATAGACTATCACATGAGATGAATGATGGTAGAATAATAAATATGATAAAATATTAGTACATATAACATAGTCCCGCAAACTAGTCAAATTCGTACAATAGCAACAAATGCAAAAAGTTTAGAAGGATAAGATACTAAAAATATATAGGTACAACCCATATCTTAATACAACATAGAGACTAGTGTAATCCATAAGAGGGAAAAAATAATACTCAAAATGCGAGGATATCACCATAAATATATATCCCATAGCTTCTCTGCATGATGCCCACAATAATGACAAGAACCAATACAATGATCTGCAAGTTGCAAAAGTATAGTATGAGTACCAAACACATAGTACTTGTCGCGCAGCATTTTTATTTTGAAAAATAAAATTTGACTTGACATCTTTTTAGTAATTTTGAAAGAGAACAATCACCACCAAATGAAATAAGGTGTGTTATGGCATCATTCTAGGCTAATTATGAACTAATTATGTAATAACCTAAAAACTAAGGATCATGATTGCATTTCATGTGGCAAACCTTGACAAGTAAGTGTAATACCCGTGTCTTTTTTCCAGCTTGAAATCAACTCAAAGATGTTAGAACTTTCTTTGAAATATGAATCTATTTTTGTACACGTGGTATTTTTGAGATTTTCACTTTCCATCATGTGGAAAATTTATTAAGCTTTCCATTGATACCAATTTCATCAAAATCCGGTATTGGGGGAAGAAGTTATGGACATTTACGGAAGCAGATCGGACTGCCCAGTTTCGAGGGTAGCACCCAATGCAACATCGTAGGTCTGACGGTCCATTGGAAGACACCGTTGCAGATAACCAGTGGGACTAGTTTTTGCCCTGGTTCGATGGACCGTCGAAGCCACCGTCACACCCTACTTTAGTTATTTTAAATTATTTAAAATAGGGGTATTTTGGTCATTTACCACTCACCTATATATAACTAATTACACCCAATTTCATCAACTTTATTCATTATTATTTTCACATGAACAAATATTACGGTTTCTCTCTATCCCATAAGATCAAAAATTTAAATCTTCTTCAAGAACTAAATGGTTTCCAATTCTTCAAGTTCAAGAGCATCAAGTATCATATCCCAGGTATTCATAGTGTTCATTCACAGACTCCTTTGATCCATGAAGTCCAAGAATCTCTTTTCTAAATTCTAGATTATGGTTTTCTTCATGAATTCCTGATTGGACTGTTCTTGTTCATATTGATAAATAAGGAATTGACTTCTAATTCAGGTTGGGTGATAATTTCTATGTGGGTTTAATTATTATAGGCCTAGATTCATGCAAACCTATGACTAAACCCTTGAATGATAAAATTATATTAAACCACGATGTTTAATTGTTGTACAATGTTGTTTACATGTATCATTTCTATAATATGTTTGACTAAATGCCTAGATGAAGGAAAATGCCTAACTAGCATTATATCATAAAATCCCCATGTATGTACAAGTTTATGCCTGTTACATGTTTGATAAAATGCTTCAATAAATGTATTATGAATTATGATGTTTGTGATGTGTTCAAGTAAGTTATACTAAGTCAGTTTCCTTCCATCGAGTCCTAGGGGTACTTATACCCGAAACATTAGTTGTGTTCCTAGAGCCATGTCATGTTTCCATGATACTCTTAGTCATTCTACAAATCGTTAGACTTAGAACAGTTGTATGACTCAGGAAATCTCCATGATCTTAGGAACTCAGTCAGTTATCAGATATCAGTAGTATTTCGTTAAACAACAAAAACTTAGTAAATTCAGTCCATGTTCAGTTTAGTAAATAATGATCAGTGTTCATTCAGATGGGAGTAGGAATTAGCACCGAGTGGACCCAAGGATGGGAACTCACCTGTTATATGTGGGTGTAATTTATAGAAGCAATCCTTGCATTCTAGAACTATGTAGCAAGCATAGGTTGAGACATCATAGCCTGCTATATGAGGGTAGATGAGGTGGCTTAAGCTATTATATGAGGGTTCCCACCATTCTAACTAGAGTTACCTGTTATATAAGGGTTACTCACTTTTTGTCCTAACCAGTGGCGTAGTATTGACACCCTTCCAATAAGGGCACAGATTGGACCCTAGCTCAACTATTATAGCATATTTGGGACATGTCGGTTAAATCCTACTTCCCACAGTTTCATGTTATAGAATTAGGACTTTCAGATACAAGTAATCAGTCTCAATAATAAAACTTAGATTGTTCTTGAGATTTCAGGACTGTCAGATGCAGTACAGAACTTAGATAGTTCCATAAGATTCTGGACTGTCAGACACAGTCACTCATGTTATTAGTTAAATTCAGATCTATTTATCTACATTATCATTCATATCAGTTATCAATATGTCATGTATCAGTATTCAAATTCAGTTACCATGTATCCACAATACTAGTGTTAGTTATTATATCTCATATATGTATTCTCACGCTTATGATAGTCAGTTAGTTATTATTATTGTTCATACATATGAACCCAATGCATTTAGCCTACCTCATGTATACCAATACATTCAATTATGCTGACACAATCGCTCTATGGTGTTCTTATACCATAGGTTCAGGTACACGAGCTCCAGATCAGTAGTAGATTCTAGATTCAATAGTCAGAGTAGAAGTGAGTCCTCATCCTTCGAGGACATGATTATTTCCTTATTATCTCATTAGTCAGTATATTAGACGGAGTTAGTTGGGGACATGTCCCGTTAACTCTTTATTCAGGTTATTCATACAGTAGAGGCTTTCAAACTATACTCAGACTATATACAGACTAGATTTTAGATTTGGTTCAAACTTTATTATTTTTAATCATGTTTTGGGTATTCCATTACCCCAAAAAGATGTTATATTATTCAGATAATGTATAGTTTTAAACCATATGGCCTTTCAGTTCATGTTTCAACATTTATAGTATTTTATGTAGTTTATGATACGTGAGCAGATGCTAACACATTTGAGACTCTTAACTCTAAATAATTGCGAAGTCTTATGCAACTTTTGGTTGTTTTTTATCGTTTTCTTGTGATATTGCAGTTATAGAAAAGATGGGAGGAAAACATCAGAAAGATGAACAAAATAAGTAAAATCTGGTACAAGTAAGCTGATATAAGTCTGATGGAATTTCTCGCAAGCCATCAGAGATGTAGTAAGCTACCAGAAAAAGCGTCAGGAAGAATAGTGAAGAACATTTGTTGGATGAAGGTGATGACATTCTCAATATGTCATCATAAGTGTAATGAGCTATCAAAAGATGCCGTCAAGTGGGATGAAACATGTTGAAAGAAGCTAAAAGTATAAAGATATGTGTTACACGTTGTCACTCCTCTTATAAGCCATCGGAGGACATCATCAAAGTGAGGCATAAAACGATAAGAAGGCACAACTTCTAAAGACATATTTGAGACGTCGTTAGAAGCCTGACGATCAACACCAATATGCCATCACGTAAATCTGAGCACAGCAGTGATTTTGTTATTTTATTACCTTAATTAGGCTTTAGTATAAATAGCAATTTTGAGGGATTTTAAATTATCAAGTTTTCATTATTTAGAATAAGAACTTTGGAGAGAGAAACAGGTACATTATTCTCTTTCACCAATTATTCTTAGTTTTCTTTCTTATCAACTATTCTTGGGTTTCTAACTTGGGATTTAATTAAAGAAATTGCTTGTTATTTTCCATCTATACGTAAGTTAATTATTATCATCATGAATTCAAATTGTGATTTCTTTTATCAAATCATGAGCGGCTAATTCCATTAGCTGGGGTTATGGGATCAAAGCATTAGGGTTTGATATGATGCTAGGTGTTTAACAGATTCAAGGAGTAGTAGAACATCTTAAAATTCTATGGTTATAACTGAAATCTAGTGGATGTAAACATTACATTATGTCTTAGGTTTTATTTTTGTTTCTAACAGAGAAATAGACTAGAGGACGGGATTATCAATAGGGACTGGGAAGCTACAAACATTTTGTTTAATGATTAATGCCATAATTGGATTAATCTAACTGAGATAACATCCATTTGGATATAGATAAATTATCTAATTTTAAGAGAATTAGATAATAAATTGTCTAGTGAGGTCGAGAGATAAGTCATATAGTATCATAGTTAGGGATATTCTATTATTCTACTCATTCCGAGGGTCTCTAGCATTACCTAGTATCTTTCAATACCTGAAAACTTTGGTGATCATAACTCTGGTTTCCTATTTATATTGATAACAACAATATAACTTAGAATATGGAGATTGATTCATTATGAACTTTAAACGCCCATCTTTTGGAAACAAAAAACTATTAGTAAAGTATTTCATAAACAAATTAACGTTCACACCCTATTCCCTATGGGATTTGACCCCAACCTAGTTGGGTTTTATATTGACAACAATTGCTTACACCCATTCAAGAGTATAATTTGAGCGTAATAAAAAATGGCGCCGTTGCCAGGGAATATGGTTGTAGACTAAATTTTTATGTGTGAAAATTTGCTGATAGTTAAGTTTCCTTGATTTATGCTCGGTTGTTGTTTTTGTTTATTTATAGGATATTTACTTTAGGTTGAACTAAGCAATACCCAATCCGAAACTCCATCACATAAGCATCATGGCATAATGACCACTGTGGTTTGAGGTTGAAGAAGATGACGATGTGGATGGAGCAGGTGCAACGGGCGCGATCATCTTGCCACTGTTGGCACCAAGAGAAAAGTTCAATATTACAAGAATAATGATCCAGCTTTTAAATATGAAAGGGTTGTTTGGAGGCCTTCCAGAAGATGACCCTAATCTGCATCTGGTGAATTTTGTCACCATTTGTAAATCCTTTGATAACTCAGGGGTGAGCCAGAGCGCTATCCAATTGAGGTTGTTCCCATTATCTCTGTTTGGCGAGTCAATATTATGGATAAATGAGTTGACGCATGATTGTATAACCAACTGGAGGCGGTTGAGAGAAGCTTTCCTAGAAAAGTTCTTTCTGCCATCCAGGAGGATATAGTTGAGGGATGAGATTAACAATTTTAGGCAACTCCCAAATGAGGTTTTACATGAAACTTAGGAGAGGTTCAAGAAGAAGCTGGCACAATGTCCAAATCATAACATGACGGGCATACATCTGATGGAGACTCTGTTAAGAGATTTTAACTCTGTGACAAGGCCAATGGTAGATAACATTACTGGAGGATCATTTGTTACTCTTGCATTTCAAGATACTGCTAATATACTGAATAGGATGACCAAATTAAATAGGTCTTGGTACACTAGTGATTCTATGGTGACAGGTCTAACTGTACCTATTTGAATGAAAGAGGAACAGTGAAAAAGGAATGAGGAAAATGATCAAGACATAGCCCATCTAAAGACTCAAATGGACCTGCTCACCTAGAACTTAATGTCAGGAAGGACAGAATAGGTGAAAGCTTTAATTACTTGGGACCGTTATGATATAGAGACTGAAGAAGAATTCAACTATTTTACTAATCAGGTGGGTTTCTGAGGCAATAGCCAAGGGAATCAAGGCGTAATGGTAATGACAATCCTAATCATAAAGACAGGGAGCAAGAAAAAGGGAGATGCATTAATGACAGAAATGTGTTGTATATTTGTGCAGGACATCAAAAAGTTATTGCAACTAGTTCGGGAAAGTGTTCGATGTAAGATATGATAAAAGAACTGTTGAAGGAAGTAGAGGATACTAATGTAGGCGTAGCCAGTATGAGGAGTGAATTTTCCACTATGAGTCAGTTGGTTAGTTCACATTCAACTTTAATCCAGCAGTTAGAGAAATAGTGAGTCAACTATCCTCAGCACTAAACTAGGGAATAAGTGGTACTTCACTTGTTTAAGCAACTCAGGATCAGAAGACTGAAAATTCATGTCAAGAAATCACCAATAGGAGTGGTAAGATTTTATCTAGCCCTGCTGTCGACAAAACTAGGAATATTGAGGAAATTGCAGATAAACCAGCAAAACAACATCCAGGGGAGTTGGAGAAACCAAATAGTTCTATTGACTTGTCAGACAAGGAGAAAGAGAAGGAAGTGGTGTTGAAAACCATGCCACGAACACCACCTCCCTTTCCTTAATGGCTGAGAAAGAAGGCGGATGATGTAAAGTTTAGCATGTTCCTGGAAATACTCAAGCAATTGACTATAAATGTTCCTTTGATCGAGGCCCTTGAGCAAATACCAGGTTATGCAAAATTTATGAAAGCTCATATGACCAAGAAACAAGCAGTGAGTTTCAAACTTGAAGCAGTCCTCCACCATTGTAGTGCTATTTCCACAGGGACCTTGACATAAAAGAAGTTAGATCCAGGTGCAACCACTATTCCCTGCACAATTGGAACTATAGAATTCACCAAAGCACTGTATGATCTAGGAGCAAGTGTTAACATAATGCCATTGACTATCTATAAAAATTTGAGTTTGGGAAATCCCACACCGACCAATATGAGGCTGGTAATGGCCGACAGATCAGTAAAGCGACGTGTTGGCATTTTGTATGATGTGCTAGTCAAGGTCTCCAATTTCATATTCCTTGCAGACTTTATCATTATGGACTGTGAGGTGGAATTCAAGGTGTCCATAATCCTGGGTTAACCATTCCTCACAATTGGAAGTGTATTGATTGATTTGAGAGCGAATGAGCTCTTATTCAGGGCAAATGATAAAGAGGTATGGTTTAATATGGGAAAATCAATGAAACAGCATGAAGAAACGAGTGTGTTCTCAATAGTTGATATGTACTTTGAGGACGAATAGGATGTGCTCAAAACTAAATAGCTTATTATTGAGC
>NC_061111.1:205693345-205745950 GCF_002878395.1 Capsicum annuum | reverse complement strand
GGTATAACCAAATTTGCATTGCTCCGGAAGATTAAGAGAAGACGACGTTCACATGCCCATATGGCATATTTGTATTTAAGAGGATGCCATTTGGGATATGCAATGCACCCGCCACTTTTAAATAGTTCATGATGTCTATATTCTCTTACATGGTAGAAGAAACCATAGAGGTATTCATGAATGATTTCTCAGTGGTAGGTGATTCATTCGAACTATGTCTGGAGAATCTGAATGTGGCCTTGCAAAGATGTATGGAATTTAATCTAGTGCTTAATTGGGAAAATGCCATTTTATGGTAAAGGAGGGTATTGTACTGGGCCACAAAATTTTTGAAAAAGGGATTGAAGTTGATCGAGCAAAGGTTGAAGTTATCGAGAAATTACCGCCCCTCATTTCAGTAAAGGGAGTGCGTAGTTTTCTTGGTCATGCAGGATTCTATCGGAGATTCATAAAAGACTTCTCAAAAGTTACAAGTCTACTTTGCAAGTTGTTGGAGAAGGAATTTAAATTTCTCTTTGATGATAAGTGCTTGAAGGTATTTGAATGCCTTAAAAAGAAGCTGGTGAAAGCGCCCATTGTTATTACACATGACAGGGCCAAACTATTTGAAATAATGTGTGATGCAAGTGGTGTTGCACTAAGAGCTGTATTGGGACAAAAGAGGGATAAATTGTTTTACTCGATATATTATGCCAGCAAAGCGCTGAGTGGAGCACGAAAGAATAACATAGTAACCGAAAAGGAATTTCTAGCCATGGTGTATGCTTTAGAGAAATTCAAGTCTTATTTGCTTCGAACTAAAGTGGTAGTCCATACAGACAATGCTGGCTTGCAGTACTTGAAGGCCAAGAAGGATGCTAAACCAAGGTTTATTAGATGGGTGTTTCGACTGCAAGAGTTTGATTTCAAAGTCAACTATAGAAAAGGTTGTGAAAACGACATTGTATATCATTTATCTTGAATGGAAGGTGGATAGAAAGTTAGTGATGAAAGAAAGAGAATTGATGTGTTTCTAGATGAGGAGATCCTGGCAACTGCTGTGGAAACATTGCCTTGGCACGGTGATTATGGAAATTACTTTGTGATTGAGTTCCTCCCAGAACACCTTTTGTTCTACCAAAGGAAGAAATTTTTGCATAATGTAACACATTATTTCTAGGATGAGCCTTATCATTTTAGGCGATGTGCAGATAATATCATACGGAGATGCATGCCTGAAGTAGATATACGATGTATACAGGAGGCATGTCTCACTTCCCCAGTTGGGGGTCACCATGTAGGTGACCGAACAGCCAGGAAGGTGTTGCAGAGTGTCTATTATTAGCCAACATTATTTAAAGATTCCCATAAGTTTGTGCAGGAATATGATCAGTGTCAAAGACAGGGATCGATATCTAAACCACACGAAATGCCCTTGACCAAGATGCTTAAAGTGGAGTTATTTGATGTATGGGGTATTGACTTAGTGGGTCAATTTTTAAGTTCTTACTAGATGAAGTACATTCTGGTTGCTGTTGATTATGTGTCTAAGTGGGTTGAAGCTGTCGCATTGGCTGACAATGAAGGAAAGACAGTCATTGCATTTCTCAAGTAGAAAACCTTCTCTCGCTTCGGAGTACCACGTACTATCATAAGCAATGAAGGATCTCACTTTTGCAATAAACTATTTTGAGCAGCTCTGGCGAAGTATGGTGTAAAACACCATAGAGTGGCTACTCCATATCACCCACAAACCAGTGGGCAAGTGGAGGTGTTGAATCGTGCAGTGAAGGCCATCCTATCCAAGATAGTGAATGCTAGCCGAAAAGACTGGTCACGAAAACTTGATGATGCCTTGTGGGCATACCGAAATGCTTTCAAGACACCTATTGGAATGTCACCATGTCAATTGGTCTATGGAAAAGCGTGCCATTTTCCAATAGAGTTGGAGCACAAGTCCTTATGGGCACTCAAGAAGTTAAATTTGAACAGGAAGAAGGCGGTAGAAATGAGATTAGGGAAACTGAATGAGATGGATGAATTCCATCTTAGGGCATACGAGCGAGTAGATTTTTATAAAGAAGAAATAAAAAAGTACCATTACAGGAAGATAGAAAAATGAGAGTTTAAAAGAGGGGACTTGGTACTTCTATTTAATTCTAGACTTAAATTGTTTCCAGGAAAGCTAAAATCTAAGTTGTCAGTCCCTTTTAAGGTAAGCCAAATCCACTCCTCTGGAGTAGTGGAGCTTGAAAATGAAGATGATAGTACCTTTAAGGTAACTGGGCAACGGGTAAAGCTTTACATTGGACCAGAAGAATCAGTGAAAAGAGTCACCATTATTTCTCTCGATGAAGTTTGACGTAATCGAGCCACCTGCGTCGTGCCACGATGTTAAATCAAGTGCTACATGGGAGGCAACCCATGAGTCCTGAGAATAACCCACTCCAGGTATAACCTAACCCTTAGTTTCATTTTGTTTCGATTTTAAGTTGAGGGTCTGGGGGTGTATTATCGTTGTACCAACTGTGTTAGTAACTAGGAGAAGTACTTATACTTGAAGCAGTCTGCATGTTTGATGAATTTTTGAGCACCTCTCCATTGGTTTGATTGCATGATTGCATGAACTACATTAAATTGTGACCATGTGTGAATCTTGTTGTGGCATTAGTTCTAGTAACTTGACAATCACTGCCAAGTATTTGCATGAACTGGACACGTAGTAGCTGGTAATATGCTTATGTGCCAAGTGTGTGTAAGGCTTTACTGCATTCCCTTTGTATTGCCAAATCTAGAACTTGCCCGGTTCATCTTACCGTAGTTGAAGGATAGGAGTTAGGAAAGGATCATAGGCAATTTTTGAATTTCAGTCACTTTTAGCCTAAATGACCTTCCCTGTAATACATTATACCCCTTGGTCCCCATTTGCGCCTAAATTGACCATTTTCTTTCTATGAAACCCATCACCTTCCCTTTTTAAATCATAATGAACCTGTTTTGGCCCTGGTCCTCCTTGGAAATTATGCACCTTGACTTAGGCAAATAGCCTAAGTTGAGGGTGTCTATTATAAGGGTGCGTGAGATAAACTGGGTATGAAAAAGGGTAAAATAAAAAGAAAAGAAAAAAAAGTTCTGAAAAAGAAATTAATAGTTGGGTGTTGGTGAAAAAGAGCAATAAAATGAAAATTGTTTGAATAAAATGAAAGACCACACCCTGTTTTGCGATCAAGAGAATAGAAAAAGAGAAAACGAGGTTAATAAGTAAACCCCACAAGATAAGGTAGTGCCAAGGAGGTTGGTCACTCTTAATGTTGTTTAATACCATACCAGCCTGAGAAAGTCCTATAGTGATCCTAGTTTACCTGTCTAGACACCTAGGTAATGACGATAAGGGCAATCATATGGTATTTGGCATACACTGGTTGAACTTTATTCTGAGTACGAGTGCCTTTGTGATTATCCCCATGATTATACCTTGATTGCTGATAATGAGAGAAAAGGGAAATTTTTTTACTGGGAGGGCACAATAGGTATACTACCAGTTGTTGACTTGTTTTGGTGAATGTGATGTAGATGCATTTAGAAGTGTTGTAGCCGAATGGATGCCATACCTTGATTCCTATGAGTTGCATGGTTATTTTCAAAAATTTGGCACAACTGATTTTTAAGTTGATTGACCTTGGAAAGGATGCATGTGTTTTTGAGCAAAGGTCGAGTGACTTGCTACTGATTGTATTTTGTATTCTCTTAGTTGATTTTTGGTTGCTTGAGCACAAGTAATTGTTTTAAGTTAAGGGTGTTGATGTGTTAGCAGATGCTAACACATTTGAGGCTTTTAACTCTAAATAATTGTGAAGTCTTAAGCAACTTTTGGTTATTTTTGATCGTTTTCTTGTGATATTGCAGTTGTAGCAAGGATGGGAGTAAAACCTAGAAAAGATGAACAAAATAAGTAAAATCTAGTGCAAGTGAGCTGATATGAGTCTGACGGAATTTCTTGCAAGCCGTCAGATATGTTGTAAGCTACCCAAAAAAGGCGTCAGGAAGAATAGTGAAGACGAGTTGCTGGATGAAGGTGACGACATTCTTAATATGTCGTCACAAGCGTGGTAAGCCATCAGAAGATGCCGTCAAGTGGGACGGAAAATGGTGAAATAAGTTGAAGGTCTGACGACATTTGCTACACGCCGTCACTCCTCTGGTAAGCCATCGGATGACATCATTAGAGTGAGGTAGAACAGGTTAAGAAGGCATGACTTCTGACGACATATCTGAGACGCCATCAAAAGCTTGACGAGCAACACCAATATATTGTCACCTAAATTCGAGCCCAGCTGTGATTTTGTTATTTTATTACCTTAATTAGGTTTTAGTATAAATAGCAATTTTGAGGGTTTTTAAATTATCAAGTTTTCATTATTCAGAACAAGAACTTTGGAGAGAGAAATAGGTACATTGTTTTCTTTCGCCAATTATTCTTAGTTTTCTTTCTTATCAACTATTCTTGGGTTTCTAACTTGGGATTTAATTGAAGAAATTGCTTGTTGTTTTCCATCTATATGTAAGTTGATTATTATCATCATGAATTCAACTTGTGATTTCTTTCATCAAATCATGAGCGGCTAATTCCATTAGCTGGGGTTATGGGATCCAAGGATTAGGGTTTGATATGATTCTAGGTGTTTAACGGATTCAAGGAGTAGTAGAACATCTTGAAATTCTGTGGTTTTAACTAAAATCTAGTGGTTGCAGACTTTAGATTATGCCTTAGGTTTTTTTCCTTCTAACAGAGAAATAGACTAGAGGACGGGAATTATCAATTGGGACTCGGGAGCTACCAACCTTCTATTTAATGATTAATGGAGTTACTGGATTAATCTACCTGAGATAACATCTGTTTGGATATAAATAAATTATCTAAGTTCGAGAGAATTAGATAATAAATTATCTGGTAAGGTCGAGAGATAAGTTAGATAGTATCATAGTCAGGGATATTTTGTTGTTCTACTCATTCCGAGGGTCTTTAGCATTACCTAGTATCTGTCAATACCCGAAACCTTTGGTGATCATAACTCTGGTTTCCCATTTATATTGATAACAACACTATAATTCAGAAAGTGAAGATTGATTTATTGTGAACTTTAAACCTCCATCTTTCGGAAATAAGAAACTACCAATAAAGTATTTTGTAAACAAATTAACGTTCACACCCTATTCCTTGTGGTATTCGACCCCAACTTAGTTGGGTTTTATATTGACAACGACTGCTTACACTCATTCAAGAGTGTAATTTAAGCGTTATCAGTTTACAGTTACAGATAACAGTCATGGGTTAGCTTGTTGTCCTTCAGGGTCATGAGCATTATATAGCATTCTGGGTAGCAGGTTCGGGGTGTTACAAACTTGGTATAAGAGCCTAAGGTTAAATAGAGTCCTCGGAAGTCTGAAAGACGCATTTAGTAGAGTCTTGCACGTGGGTGTGTTGCGCGTCACATTTATGTGCAGGAGGCTATAAGAAGTATATGAAAAGTTTCCCCTCTTTCAGTATTTATGTCGTGCCAGTGAGCATAATATCAAGTCAACCTTTCAGTATAATCTGCTTCTTCTTTTTATTTCAGAATATGCCTCCCAAGAGAAGAAATCAGTCTACCCCTCAACCCGAAGAACCTTTGGGCAATTATTTTTATCATGCATAGTTCAGGACTGCATTTACCACTCTGGCTTAGTCAGTCCTCAGCTAGGTCCTCAGGGTCAACAAAATTGCTCTTCAGCTCAGTTCGGTCACCCAAATCAATAGGGTGCCACCTCCAGTGCTACCAGTGGGCAATGCTCAAACAGACTCTATGCTCTTCAGACTCAAAAAGACCAAGAAAATTCTCCTAATGTTGTTACTGGTACATTACAGATCATTCATGTACATGTTTACTCTTTGCTAGATCTAGGAGCTTCTTTGTCCTATGTTACTCCTTATATAGTAGTTGATTTTGGAATCAGTCCCAAAATTCTAGCAGGGCCATTCTCAGTCTCTACCCTAGTGGGTAAAACCATTGTAGCCTAGTGGGTATATAGGAACTGCCTGGTTATGATATTTTAGAATGTCACTTTAGTACACTTGGTTGAATTAGAGATGACTGATTTTGATGTCATTCTCGATATGGATTCGCTTCATTCTTTCTATGCCACAGTCGACTACAGAAACAGAATAGTCTAGTTTCAGTTTCTGAATGAACCCATCCTTGAGTGAAAGAATAGTGTATCCACTTTCAGAAGTAAGCTTGTTTCCTACCTTCGGGCAAGGAAATTGATATCTAAGGGATGTGTCTATCATCTTATACAATTTAAGGACACTAGTTTCGAGACTCGCAGTCTTGAATCAGTTCCAGTCGTAAATGAATATCTTGACGTCTTTCCCAAAGATCTTCCAGGAATTTCTCCCAAAAAGGAAATAAACTTCGCTATTGATCTTCTTCAAGACACTAAGTCTATCTCTATTATGCCATACAAAATGGCACCAGTAAAACTCAGAGAATTGAAAGAACAGTTGAAGGATCTCTTAAATAAGGGATTCATCAGACCCAATATTTCCTCGTGGGGTGCACCAGTCTTATTCAAGCATAAGAAAGACGGTTCCCTCAGAATATATATAGATTACCATCAACTCAATAAAGTCACAGTTAAGAACAAGTATCCTCTTCCTAGAATCGATGACTCGTTTGACCAACTTAAGGGTGCCATCTATTTCTCTAAGATAGACCTTAGATCTGTCTATCATCAGCTCAGAGTTAGAGAATGTGATGATCCCAAAATAGCTTTTCGTACTCGGTATGGTCACTTCAAATTTCTAGTTATATCATTTGGTCTTACCAATGCCCCATCCACTTTCATGGACTTGATGAATCATGCATTAAAGCATTACTTGGACATGTTCGTCATAGTCTTCATAGATGATATTCTGTTCTATTCTCGCTTGAGCGAGATCATATAGACCATCTCAGAATAGTACTTCAAACTCTAAGAAATCATCTGCTATTCACCAAATTTAGTGATTTCAAATTTTGGCGAAGGTCAGTAGCATTCCTTGTTCATACTATTTCCAGTGATGGCATTAGAGTAGATCCTCAAAAGATTAAAGCAGTAAGAAACTGGCCTCGCCCTGTCTCTCTATCAGATATCAGGAGTTTATTGGGTTTGGATGGCTATTATAGATGGTTCAATGTGGGATTTTTTTCTATTACATCCCCTATGTCCAGATTGACTCAGAAGAAAGTCAAGTTTCAGTGGTCAGATCCTTGCGAGAAAAGTTTTCAGGAATTGAAAAATCGACTCATCTCAGCTTCAGTTTTAGCTCTTCCAGATAGTTCAAATGGATTTGTAGTGTTTTGTGATGCATCCAAAGTAGGTCTGGGTTGTGTCCTTATACATCATGGTAAGGTCCTAACCTACGCCTCCAGATAGATTAAACCCCATGAGAAGAATTACCCTACTTATGATCTCGAGTTAGCAACCGTAGTCTTTACCTTGATGATTTGGATGCATTATCTATATGGTGCTTATGTAGATGTGTTCAAAGATTATGAGAGCCTTCAGTATGTCTTTTCTCAGAAAGATCTCAATCTTTGTCAAAGAAGGTGGTTAGAGCTCTTAAAAAATTATAATGTGAGTGTCATTTATCATCCAAACAAGGCCAACATAGTAGTCAACACTCTCAGTAGACTATCCATGTGTAGTGTTTCTCATGTGGAGGATAGTAAGTAGAAGTTAGCTCAAGAAGTCCATCAGCTTTCCAGGCTAGGCATTCTCTTAGTAGATTCTTCAGAGGGTCGTGTATGTGTTTCGAGTAGCTCAGAATCATCTCTAGTTTCTAAGGTGAAAGAAAAACAAGATAGATATCCTAGCCTTGTCAAGTTGAAAGAGTCAGTTTAGAACCATAAAGTAGAGGTTTTCTCCCAAGGAGGATATAGTGTTCTTCGTTGTTGGGTTTATCTCTGTGTTCCAGGTGAAGTTGACTTGAGGAACTGAATTCTTGTAGAAGTTCATGGCGCACACTACTCTATTCATCCAGGGGAAACTAAGATGTACCGCGACTTGTAAGAGATCTATTGGTGGAGTGGGATGAAGAGAGATGTTGCAGAGTTTGTAGCTAAGTGCTCATCATGTCAACAAGTTAAGATAGAGCATCAGAGGCCTAGTGTTCCTATGATGGAGTTCATTATTCCTACTTGGAAGTGGGAAGAAGTGAACAAGGACTTCTTGACGTGTTCTCCTCAAACTAGTCATCAGCACGATTTAGTTTGGGTCATTATAGACAGAATGACCAAATCAGCTCACTTCCATCCAGTCTATACCTCTTATTCAGCTGAATATTATGCCAAACTCTACATCAAAGAGTTTGTCAGATTATGCGATGTTCTATTATCTATTATCTCAGATAGAAGTACTTAGTTCATCTCTCATTTTTGGAAAGCATTCTAAAAGGGTCTTGGTACCCAATTTTATCTTAGAACAACCTTTCATCCTCAGACAGATGGTCAAGCAAAAATGACCATTCAGTCTTTAGAAGATATGCTAAGGGCTTCTGCACTTGATTTTAAGGGTAGTTGGGAAAACCACTTGCCTTTGATTGAGTTTGCATACAACAATAACTATCATTTCAGTGTTTAGATGGCTCTATTCGAATCTCTCTATGGTAGGAGATGTAGATCTCCAATCGGTTGGTTTGAATTTAGTAAGGCATTAGTTATATGGCTTGACTTGGTATTTGACACCTTAGAGAAAGTCCAGTTGATTAGAGAAAGACTCTGGGCTGCTCAAAGCCAACAAAAATCTTATGTAGATGTTCGTCAAAAGGATCTCGAGTTTGAGATTGATGACTATGTCTACCTCAAGATCTCTTCTATGAAGGGAGTGAAGAGATTTGGCAAGAAGGGAAAGCTCAGTCCCCGATATGCCGTTCCCCTCAAGATTCTCAGTCGCTTTGTCAAGGTAGCTTATGAGCTTGAAATGACTTCCGATCTAGCCTCAGTTCACCCAGTCTTTCATGTCTCTTTGATCACGAAGTGCATAGGTGACCCATCAGTAGTAGTCCCTATTTAGAGCATCGATGTTCAAAAAAACCTCTCTTATTAAGAGATTCCAGTTGAAATTCTAGAATATTAGACTCGTAGATTGAGTAACAAAGAATTCCCTCAAGATAAAGTTCTTTGACAAAATCAATTCATAGAGAGAGCTACTTAGGAAGCAGAAGCAGATATGTGTACAAGATATCCTCACCTCTTCCCTGCCAACTCAGATCAATCTCAAGCTAATAGTCCTCCTTAAGCTTACTCAGTTTCATGTTTAATATTCATCACAAACGTGGTATTCAGATTCATGCTTATGTTCCCACTAGAAACTTGGTATCAAATACCACCGCATTTTCAGTCATGCATTAATATATCAGTTTAGGTATATAATTATGCATCAGAAATACATATCATTGTGAGAAAAATTTAGTTCTTCAGAACACTCAGCTATGCATTTATTAACCAGTTATGCATGCATCAAATATGCATGTTCAGTAGTATGTGTCCAACTTGTCAGTCATGATATCATGTTCCAGTTATTCATCTTCAGTTTATGCGCAGCTTATTGTTTCCCCTCCCAGTCAATCTCATTCGAGGAGGAATGTTCTCAAGGTGGAGATATTGTAATACCCGTGTAACGCTTCAATTTGTTAAACCGGAATGCTACACGGTGCTTATGACCCCGAAAAACTACAAGCTAAGCCATGACTGATATATGTATTTGTACAATGAATAAAATACTGAATAATGCGGAAACATGCATTGAAAGTCCATAAGGTTTAATACTGAACATAACATAGATGAGATAACGTTTGTGGGGTAATACAATACCCAAAATGAAACTGTAAACACTGAAGTTTAAAATATAATAGTCTGCATCTAGTCTGAAAGCCTCTACTGTCTGAATAATCTAAGTAAAGAGTTGTTGGGACATGTCCCGAAACAACTCCAACTAATATCTAATCAATAAAATAGTGGACAAATAGTCATGTCCTCGAAGGATGAGGACTCACTTCTATTCTGACTGCTGAGACTGGAATCTACTGCTGATCTGGAACTCGTGCCTATGAACATATGGTGTAACATAAAAGAAAGCACTATAGCACAAATGCATCAGTACAATATAATGTACTGAGTATATATGTGAGGTAGGATAATGCAAGGGTTAACATACATGAATAATGCTAGCTGATTGTCTAACATGAATGTGAGAATGCATAGATAAATACCTAACAATAACTGATATTGTGATATTTGGATTTCTGAATCTGAATATTGATGGCGTGACATACTAATAACTGATATAACTAATAGCATGAATAGTTGTATCTGAATATAACTGATAACATGAGTAACTGTATCTGACAGTCCTGAATTTGAAGAACTATCTGAGTTCTTTTATTGAAACTAGTACTGAAACTGTGGGAGGTAGTATTTAACTGACATGCCCCTGATACGCCACTATGGCTAAGATGGGGTCCAATTTGTAACCCCAATTGGAAGGGTGTCAATATCGTGCCACTGGTAAGGACTAGCTGTGGGCGACCCTTATCTGATACTGTCCCCAAAAGAGAATGGTGGGGCCCTTATCTAACAGTGCTTCTCCATCTCATCAACCCTCATTGGACAGTGTTGATATCTCCACCTATGCTGGCTACATAGTTCTTGAACTCAAGGATGACTTTTAAGGATCACACCCTCATCTAATATTGTGTGTCCCCATCCTTAGGTTCAATCGGTGCTAATTCCTACTCCTATCTAAACGGACACTGAACTTGATTTACTGAACTGAACATGGACTGAATTACTGAAGTTAGTTGACTGATGGAATATTAATGATACCTGACAATTAACTGAGTTCATGAGATCATGGAGATTTCCTGAGTCATAAGACTGTCTGAAGTCCTAGGATCATGGCTTCACTGAGAGTATCGTAATCTATTTGGAACAACACAAATCAACCCCTGCCACAAAAGCTAACAGATAAACAATATGTTTCAGCTCTTGCTATTTCTTGCTACTGGATTCTAAATTATTCCTTACATCCAATCGTCGATATGTTTGTTGAGAAAATAATAGGCAGAATGAAAATTAAATATGAATTAAAACGTCAAAGTTGATCAAACATAATTTTTTTATTAAACAATAAAAAATAAAAATACATATACATAGACTAAAAGAAAAAAATACTCTAATTATTATTATTATTATTATTATTATTATTATTATTATTATTATTATTATTATTATTATTATTATTATTATTATTATTGCCAGCCGGTAAATCTTCAATAGGTAGCAGCAAGGCCCACCTCAGCCGTCGGATCTCATGGAGCATCCTTGCTCTAACTGCTCCTAATTTCTATTACAGGTCACGAACCTGCATCCGAAGTTCATTCACGGCATCTTATAGAAAATCAACGTCCCACACTGGATCAGCCATATCTAGAACACATATGAATTGACAAAAATGTAAAAACAAAAGTAAAGAAAAGAATATCCGAATGTAATACAATGTGTACTACAAATTGGCAAGACAAAAAATTACCCGATTCAGGGAAGAGAAAGTGGTGAAAGGTGTAATATGAAAAACAAAATGCAATAAATAAATAGAGTGTGGTTGAATGAACGATTGAGTGAGGAGGGACCTATTTATAGAGGATTGAATTTGAATGAGTGGCAAAAAGGCGCTACTATTCACCTCCATTTATTAATTACATCTTTGATTACTGTGAAAAAGTTATGACTTAATTAAATTAAGAAATATTGTAAAAAGTCATGATTTTTCAGCTTATTATTATTAATTAAGTTCTTTCCAAGAACCATTTTTATTGATTTGTGACAATAAATTCTATATATGTTGCATCAGATAACTAACCTATGACAACAAATATATCATTTGTTGCAACAAATAGGAAACCTGATGCATCAGATAATCTATCTGTTGCAACATATAATCTAACTATTCATCTCCATTTATTAATTATATTTTTTATTACTATTAAAAGTTATGACTTAATTAAATTAAGAAATATTGTGATAAGTCGTGACTTTTCAAATTATTATTAATAATTAGTTCTTTTCAAGAAACATTTTATTGAGCTGTGACAATAGATTCTATATGTGTTGCATCAGATAACTCATCTGTGACAACAGATATATCATTTGTTGCAACAAATAGAAAACCTGTTGCATCAGATAATCTATTTGTTGCAATATATAATCTATCTTTTTTTAAAATAAAGTTATCATCATATCATTAATCCAAATTTGCTGACTTTTTTATTATATAAATTTAAACAATTAATTTTAAAATGAAAATGATTTCTGTGAAAAGAAATGATGCCTATTTAATATTAACGCCAATTATTCAAATTAAATAACCATTTTTTATGGTTATAAATTGTATTGATCATTTATTTTCTTATTGTTTTCTGTGTAAAGAAATGACTTAATTAAATCAAGCTAGTGAGTTTTTTTATTATTGTGACATGTCATGACTTTTGAGCTTATTATTATTAAATAACCTTTTTCTCAATTTAAAATTTTAAGACACCTTTTCAATAACCATTTCTTTAATAAAATAATAACCATTTTTATTGAGTTTTGACAACAGTTTGTCTATCTGTTGCATCAGATAAACCATCTGTTGCAATAGATATACCATCTGGTGCAATAAATCGACCATTTGTTTTAATAGCATTTTTGATTTCTTCTAACCGCTGATACATCAGTCATAATAGATGAAGAATTTGATGCATCAACAACATTGTTGAATGTATTTTAGACAAAAAATTATGATTGTTCACCTTTTTCTTAACAATTCCAATATTGTGACCTTTTTGTATTATATAATAAATAAATAATTTTTAAAAAAATAAAAAATAAAAGTGGTGAAAAGTCACGATCAGTTATTAAAATTTAATAACCATTCTTTTACGGTTATAAATTTTGTTTATCATTTATTTTCTTATTATTTATTTACGAACCATTTTTCATATTAAATAATCACAAAGTCATATCTTTTCACCCTCTCAATAACAACAATAACCTTTTTTTATTAATAATCGCCTGTTACAACATATGATCCATCTGTCGCATCAGATTAACCTATGTCGCCACAAATACTCAATCCCTACCACCAACCATCGACATGTTGAGAATAAGGAATAAACAGAATGATAATTAAATATTAAATAAGAATTAAAAATTCAAAGTCGACCACCAAACATAGATTTTTTAATTCCTTGGGTAGCTCTGATATACAAAAGGAGGAAAATACATATGCTAAAAAAAATATAACCTAATTATTATTACTACTAGTACTATTATTATTAATAATAATTATTATACTATTATTGTCAACCAAATCATTTTTATCCGGTAGCAGCAGAGCCCTCCTCAGCCTTGCTCTAAAGTTGGACAAATCCCTCCAGAGTTCCTTAAACTGCCTTTGAAATTCCCTCAAGGACTCGATATAAATCTTCTTATACAAATCTTGATCATCCATATTTGTATGTGTAGTAGAATGAAGAGTAAGGAGGGACCTATTTATAAATAATTGAATTTGAAGGGGTACCACGACTTTTCATTCCTTAATTAAATAAAACTGGTGACTTTTTGAATATGTAAATTAAAAAATGGATCTAAATACAACATTTTATCTTTTATTGTATTTTGGAAAGAAAAGAAAATTGATTTAAAATAAATATTACAACATATTGACAATCTGTTGCAACAGATGGATATATCTGTTTGATTTTTCCAACAGATATGTCATATGTTGCACCAGGTTGATCATCTGTCATAACAGATGTCTGCAATTGTTTGATAATTTAAATAGATGTGGTATTTGTTGCAACTTGCTATTCTTCTGTTTATTCAATTTAAGCTATAGATGGGCTAGGAAGAATAAGATGCGTGCAGATGGATGGATCCACTATCATGTGTGGGAGTTAAGTATTACTGATAAGTTCATGGAGAAAACACACACAAAGCATAATGTTTTTGTGAATGCAATTTTTAATCGATTAGGCACTGATCATGCAAACAAGATCCTGCATTGTATAGTTAAGTTTGATGGGTTTGAATTGATAAGGTCGAGGGCCCCATGAAGATGGTGTAGATACCCTGTTATGAGTTACTAATGGTATTTGCTCATGATTATGCGTATCGAGTTTTGAGAGGGAATCAATATTTGGTGTCATTACAGAGATCCAATAGTGATTGGACTTAACTTTAAGTGTGCATTGGACTCTGAGAAGGCTTTTGAAGCCTCGCACTGCATAAAATAAGAACGAAAAACTAATAGAAATTCCCCTGGCCCAAATTTATATGGAAGGGTTGTTCGAGAAGTTAATTATACGCCAGAAGGAGCCGAAGAAGAATGCCTACGAGGGAAAGGGCAGTTGATGAAAGACTGTATCATCTGAAAGCTAATTGAAGGGAGACATAGGGTAGCAAGGAACTTTTAGAGAATCTTACCGATGATATTATCTTAAAACATGAGAAATCTGAATCAAGTGAAAATATGAAAGTTTATCCGATAATGTAAATCTGTCTGTTGTTTATCTGAAAGAAAAATAATGCAGATCGACACTTTGCTAGGGAGCTGAGACTATGTAGCGTAGTCGGAATTATCACCTATATAAAAAATAGCAGAATACTAAGAAAGCAACCTTACGAGCATCGAGGGTTGAAATAATGTACATTAAGTCTAGAAAACTTATGCTAATAGCAGCTTAAGTTAAAATAAGCAATCTAAGTGAAGAAGGCAATTTTTGAATTTTAAATTGTATCCCAGGCCTTCTTATTTATGGTTCTGATTAGGTCTACTGTTGTTGACCTAATCAAAACTACAGACGATATTAAAAGACAGATTGAGTGTCATTACTTCCTTAGCAATATGGATTAATCGGAACCACAAACGATATTCATATTGCTAAGAAAGTAATGACACTCAAACTATCTTTCAATCTCGATTATGGTTCCGATTTGGTCAATAGTAGTGGACCTGGTCGAAACCACAAACAAGAAGGCATGAGATGCAATTGCTATTGGAGAGAGTTTTCTAGAATTACTGTATATCATTTCAACCCTCGATACCCGTAAAGCTACTTTCTTGGTCTTCTGCTATTTTCTATCTAGGTGATAATCTCAACCACTCTACCTAGACGCAACTCCTAGCAAGGTGACCATCTGTAATATTTTTCTTTCAAAGAAACAATAGATGGATTTATCATTATTGGATAAAATTTCAGATTTACACTTTATACAGATTCTAATGTTCTAAGATAGTTTCATCGGTCATATTCACCAGAAGTTACTTTCTACCCTATGTATCCTCTATAATTAGCTCTCAGATGATATAGTCTTTCATCAACCACCCATTTTCCCTAGAAGGCATTCTGCTACCACACCTTCTGGTTTATAATCATCAACCCGAGCAACCCAACCATATAAATTTTGGCTAGGGAAATAACTATATTGATTTCGTTCTTGGTTGAAGCAGTGGAAGGCTTTGAAGGCCCTCTAGGGTCCAATGCACCCTAAAAGTTAGTCCCGTCGCTATTGAATCTCTTTTTCAATGCCACCAAAACTATATTCCTTCACAATGCTTGACACATAAACATGAGCAACAACCGACATTAAATCTTAACAGAGTATCATAACCATATTCATGGTCCCTCAGCCTTATCAGTTCGAACCTACCAAACTTAACTATAAAATTGCAGATATCTTATTTGAATGATCAATGACTAATCGGTAAAAATAACTTTCACAAAATCAGTGTACTCTATATGTGTTTCCATGATAACATTATCAGCAATACATACCTCCCACATATGAAGTGGTTCTATTTGCAAGTAGCTTATTCCTTCGAAGCCATCTTTACTGTAGCCTCTTGTGTTGGTCGAGCAATAGTTGATCAACTTTCAGTTCCTTATATCTACAAATAAGAGGAAAAAATTGATGTCACAGAAAGTACATTATCCATCTATTACAACAGATGTGGAGTCCATTGCAACAGATGTAGAGTCCGTTACAACAGATATGGAGTCTGTTGTAACAGATTTGGAGTCTGTTGCAATAGATGTGGAGTTTGTTAGAATATATCAAACTAGCCTTGTTGGTAGATTGATTTGTTCCAACAGTTTCTCCATCTGTTGCAACATCAACAACAATAAAAACTACAAAGAAATAATAAATAAAAAAATCAACAACAAAGAAACAACATTATTTGTTCCAATACCATCAACAACAAAGAAGCAACATCCCTTGTTCCAACACCATCAACAATACCACACCACAAGTTTCAACAACGTCAAGCCCACCAGTAACATCAATAACTGCATCAACAACAAAGAAACAAATAAAATACATACAAAGAAAATAATACTGCCAACAAGGCTTTTAAACTTCTCCCAATAGATGACTTTTTTTGCATATTGTAATAAAAAATTTTGGTTCATTTATTCAACACTTAGAATTTCCTTCAAATTATTTAAATAAATATGATATGGATAAATGATAATTAAATAAAAGAATAGATATATATAACTTGCAAAAAAGAAGAAGAGAATGAAAGAGCAATAGTGAACCATACCTTAATGTCAAAAGAAGTGATAAAACAACATTTCGGTTGAGGAAAGATATGGATCGGTTTAGATTCAAAAGGATATATATATGAGAAAGAGAAAAGAAAAGAGAAAAAAATATTGTGATAACCCTAAAGAGGAGAAAAAAAAATGAGAGATGAATAAAAATAAATTTAGGTTTGAAGGATAGATGAGATAATTCTAGATGTATACGTGGGTTTCAATATTCATTAATTAATATTCACTAATATTTGAGGGGCACGAGGAAGACTGGTGACATAAGACTACTTAATGAACTCACTTTTGAGTTATCTAAGGATGTAACATTTTTTACCGCCTTTAGTAGTACTACTTTATCTATTTGGACAGAAGTTTTCTTTAAAGTTAAAAGAAAAAAATAATTCAATTAGATATGTCATCTGCTGCAACAGATAGAAATATCTAATTCAAAAATCCCAACAACTCAGTCATCTGTAACAACAGATACAAATGTCCATTTTATAATTAAATCAGATATGCCATCTGTTATAATAGATATCAATATCTTTTTGAAAGTTTTCAACAGCTCAGTCATCTGTCACAACAAATGCAAATGTCTATTTGACAATTAATTAGTTATGTCATCTGATGCAACAGTTATGAATATCTGCTTGAAAATTTTCCAACAGCTCAGTCGTTTGTGGAAATTGATGAAGGTGGAACTAAGTATGAATGAGTTCATAGGGTAAACTACAACTTCAATTGAGTCTTTTCAATTGCATGGTGTTGGTATTGTATTTATCCCGAACCGAGTCATCGATTGATCACTCTGAGTTGAAAAGATTCTCATTAACTTAATGTTAGGCTAGTACCTAAATTGATTTAGGTGGAACTAGGGATGAATGAGTTCTCATTAACATAACATTAAGCTAGTACCAAAATTAATTTAGGTGGAACTAAGGATGAATAAGTTCATAGGATCAACTACAACTTCAATTGAGTCTTTGCGATTGCAAGTTGTTGGTATTGCGTTCATCCCGACCCGGGTCATCGATCGATCACTCTGAGTTAAAAATATTTGCATTAACTTAATGTTAAGCTATTACCTAAATTGATTTAGGTGGAACTAAGAATGAATGAGTTCATAGGGTCAACTACAACTTCAATTAAGTCTTTGTGATTACATAGTGTTAGTATTGCGTTCATCCCGACTTGGATCGTAGATCGATCACTCTAAGTTGAAAAGATTCTCATTAACTTAATGTTAATCTAGTACCTAAATTGATTTAGGTGGAACTAAGGTTTAATGATTTCATAGGGTCAACTACAACTTCAATTTAGTCTTTGTAATTACATGGTGTTGGTATTGCGTTCATCCCGACCTGAGTTGTCGATCTATCACTCTGAGTTGAAAAGATTCTCATTAACTTAGTTTTAAGCTAGTACCTAAGTTGATTTAGGTGGAACAAGGGATGAATAAGTTCATAGGGTCAACTACAACTTTAATTGAGTCTTTGTGATTGCATGGTGTTGGTACTGCGTTCATCCCAACACGGGCCATCGACCGATCACTCTAAGTTGAAAAAATTCTCATTAACTTAATGTTAAGCTAGTACCTAAATTAATTAAGGTGGAACTAGGGATGAATGAGTTTATAGGGTAAATTGATTTAGGTGGAACTAGGATGAATGAGTTCATAGGGTCAACTACAACTTCAATTAAGTCTTTACGATTGCATGGTGTTGGTATTACGTTCATCCCAACCCAGATCGTCGAACGATCACTTTGAGTTTAAAAAATTCTCATTAACTTAATGTTAATCTAGTAACTAAATCGATTTAGATCGTACTAGGGATGAATGAGTTCATAGGTTCAACTACAACTTTAATTGAGTCTTTGCGATTGGATGGTGTTGGTATTGAGTTCATCCCGCCCCGGGTCATCGGTCGATCACTCTGAGTTGAAAGATTCTCATTAACTTGATGTTATGCTTGTACCTAAATTGATTTAGGTGGAACTAGGGATGAATGAGTTTATAGGGTCAACTACAATTCAATTGAGTCTTTGCGATTGCATGGTATTGGTATTGCATTCATCCTGACCTGGGTCATCGATCGATAACTCTGAGTTGAAAATATTCTCACTAACTTAATGTTAAGCTAGTACCTAAATTGATTTAGGTGTAACTAGGGATGAATGATTTCATAGGGTCAACTACAATTTCAATTCAGTCTTTGCAATTGCATGGTGTTGGTATTGCGTTCATCCCGACCTGAGTCGTCAATTGATCACTCTGATTTGAAAATATTCTCATTAAATTAATATTTTAAAAACTATATCTTTTAAAATTTTAAAAATTAATTAAGATCAATTCGAACCAAATTAACAATCTCAAAACTTGTCATTCTTTTCAAAAATTACAAATCAACCCATACAAATCATCCATTTACATGAAAAACTTTTCATCATTTCAAATTTGAAGTTCTCTTTCTCTCTCTTTCACTCTCAACAATACAGATAACAACTACTCAACATATTGCTTAACCCTTCAAAACATATCGATTTTCTTCTCATTTTCGACCACATAGTTGTTATTTTTGACTTTATTCTTGTTTATATCCATTGTTTTCTCTATTTTTATAGGTAACAGAGTTCGAGAAGAGTTCTAAATTTGTTCTTTATTCTTAAAATTAGGGCTTTTTAGTTAATGATGAAAAAGAAGACTTTTAGTTGTATTATCTTCGAGAATGGGTTAACAATTTTGAGTTTTAATGCTAAAAATGTAGGAAACACCCAAGAAAACCCTAGTTTTTATCTCAGTGTTTTATTGACTATCGTGGTATTGTTGGATGGTGTTTGTGGTGGTATTGGTGGCTGTTGGTGGTGATGTCGTTATTTGTGGTTTTAGTGGTAGTGTCGGTAGTGTTGGAGTTGGTATTGGTGTCATTGGTTGTGGTGTTGGTGGAGGTCTTGGTGGTTCATCTATTTCAATAGGTGGAGGATCTGTTGGGTGATATTAAATAGGTCTTCAAACAAATTTCCCATTTGTTCCAACTGATGGGTTCTCCGTTGGAGTATTTTTTTTTTTGTAATGTGGCCTAGAATAATTTATTGAAATTTGTCTTACCTTTTTTTTAAAAAATTATGTAGATATCAAATGCAATGTATTTTTTTTCTACTATTTGTAGTTAAAAGATGTCTCCCAAAAGAAAAAAATTGAAAGTGGATCAACTTCTGACCACCAAACAAAAAAGGCTAGAGTACAGATAGATTTAGAGAAACTTCTTGAACAATCTCAGTCAAGGCAAAATGAAGATGAGGAAAGTGATAACTCCTTCTCATCAATGGGGCGTCAATTAATATCAAAATCCCAGCATGATAGTGTCAAAACCATTAGTATTGATAGGTTTTTAGTTGCGATGCCGATAGATCACCCTAAAAAAGTAACTGGTGATATTATAATTAAATGCCAGTTGGGGTAAAGTTTTGATGAATTTAAAAGTATTATGGAGAATGAAAATGTAGATGAACATTTTAATAGGATCTATTTTGCATACTTTCTTAAGCTGCTTGAGGACCGCACTCTCTATTTTCCAATGAGCATGGTCTATGGTCTTCTCAAGCGCAAGATCAAGTTCATGGGGGATAATAAAGATTTGAAGGAGGGTGGAAAAAAATGGATGAAATATGGATCAACTACTGTGGCATGCCAGTTTGCTTGGGATTGAAAGAGTTTTCCATAGTGACAGGATTGAGATGCCATCGTCTAGAAGAACCTCTCCTCAAAGAAACACCCCACAAAGGGTCCGACAAATGCAAGGGAAAAAAATATGGGTTGTTGGGCATTGTTGTATGTAGCTACAAAACGGAGGATTTAATTGCAGATCTCGAGGGTAAAAATATACCAAAGCACTACAGGAAAAAATTATGCTTAGTTTGGTTTATCCATTCCGTTTTATTGGCAAGAGACGTTAGGAAAGTCATAGAAGATGATTTGTTGGTGCTTGTTGATGATTTTGAGAAATTCAATGATTATCACTGGGATATAACAGCTACTACTTAACTATCCAATATTTACTGACAAAGCTATCCACAAGGACGATCATATTATACGGCTTTCCTTAGGCTTTTATGGTAAAATTGATCACTATTTTTACTCATCCATTAATTTATATTAAATATAGTTATTATGAATTTTTCTTTCTTGCTTCCTATTTACATTTTTTAGGCTTGGGCATGTGAAGCCATTCCTCCTCTCCGAAAGTAGTTCAAGGATTACCCGGATGAGGTTTCTCATCCAAGAATCCTTAGGCGGTTGGCTACAAAGGGAAACAAAAAAATATTAACGAGGCTAATCTATTTAACCCTCTGGATGATGAAGTAAGTCTTCTTTCAACTAAAATAATTTTCCTTGAAAAAAGATATTGAAACAGATGTGCCATCTGTTCTGACAAATGGGTCATCTGTTGCAATAGATTACCTGTCAATTGTAACTAGTGCAATAAATGGGTAATCTATTACGACAGATGATCCATATTTTGCAATAGATTAACCATTTGTTTCTCTGGTTCTCTGAACCTGACTCAATAGATTACCCATCTTCTCTAAATTATACAACAAATGGGTAATCTGATGCAATATATTATCAATCTATTTTGACATACAGATCAGTTGTTGCGGCAGCTAGATCATCTGCTACATCAGTTGGCTATGCTAACATATAACCCAACTAACTGTAAATTACTATTATATGATTTAAATACCTACTATTTTTTTATACGTTGTGCATCCTTGGATCGTGCCTACTGAGCATAAGTTAGGGATGACTTCTTTTATTAATCTAGATCTTATTTATACAAAAGTAGACATAATGGTAGAGTTAATAAAGAGGGAATTGGCTGGAGAAATAGCTATATGAAGAGCATTTAGGCAAGGTCAGCCTAATTTTGAAGCTTTTCATGACCAACCTTTTACTTCAATAGATCCGGGTGCTTCTACTGGGGGTGTTGCTAGTTGATTTGTTGATGATGGTGATAGCCATCCTAATGCTGATGTTGATGTCAGTTGTGATTATGAGTATGCTTGTGCTTAAGAAAAAATAAATACTTTTGAAAACACCCCTTGCACAGGTCCCTCTCACCCCTACATCGATCCCTCCCACCCTTACAGTGGTCCCTATCACCCCTCTTCACCCTCATGTTCTCATTGCAAATGCAAAGTATGCAAGGACAAAGAGGATAATCTTCTTAAAAAACTAGAGGCTATTGTTGAAGCTGTCGAGGAGTTGAAATCCAAGAGGGGATCATACCATCCAAGAAGGTGAGAGAGCCATACACTCCTACAATGGCAGTTAGGAGGAAGAGAAGAAACATTAGACAAATACTCTCCATTGTGAAAACAAAAAAAATTGCAATTCGTCCTGCTCCAAGAGTTGTTGAAGTTCAGGGGCTGCTGAAGAAGGTGGACATATACACGACACTTGGCTACGAAAAGAAAAAGGAACTATAAGAAATCATGAATAAAAAGAAGAAGTTCCAGAAGAATACACCATACATTCATTTGCAGCAAAAGACTTCACAAATATAAAAAAATATATGTGAGTGGTACGTGGATAATGTAAGTTTACTTTTTCTAACCTAGTATTCTTATCTACTCCATAAAGAAGAAGCTACACAACAGATGTGTAATCTGTTGCAATATCTGAGTATTGTTTTGCAACATAATACACATCTATTGCATAAGTTGCATTAGCTGGGTAATCTGTGAACTGATTTAGAGAATCCTCTGCAATAAAATCCTTCCACTGTATTTTTCTTTTTTGCAATTACTAACCTTTTTAAAAATTATCTTCTTATACCACAGTATGTTGATGAAATTCTCTACCTCGTGAGGGACAGACAATTAGCATATCCGGATGCTTATGATACTGCCAATAGGATAATGGACCTCAACTTCTACAACAATTTCAGGAATAAGTACGATGATCTTCATAGGTGAGCTGGTCCCGGTGGTCAGAGATTTGATAAGTTAGTTTCTATGTTTGAATGGGATGAAGACATGATTAAATATGTTAGAGGAAAGAGGCCATATCCATACTACAAGAGCTGGACCAAGGCAAAGTGAATCCATGCAGTCATGAACGTGGAAGTCAAACATTTTCTCGCTATTGAGATACTACTCGATGAGGGAAAGATTAAGGTTTATGACTGAAACTTACCTTTCTTCAATGAGGACACATTTTTAACCCACGTGCAGCCACTCTTGAAGTTGTTCCCCAAGTTGTTGATGCAAGGTAAGTTGATGGATCATTTGCCGGCAGAAGTCTTGATGAAGGAATCATGGTATTTTGAAGGTCTAAATAAGAACATCCACCTCCAAAAAATTAAAATCGGTGCAACATGTAGGCCGTACTCACTTATATACATCGAGTGTTTGCTGACTGACACAGAAATATTCGGTATGTGCGATACCATTGTGGGAAAGATGCAAGAGGTCTGGGCTTATGGGGTACTAACTAAATGGTTAGATCCCGTGTATAAATAAGAATATGTACAAAGACAGAGACAAATATGATAATAATTTTTTATTTCAAGCCATTTCACTTACTTAACATTAAATGTAGTGGCAATAATTTTTATGTTTGGCAAAAGTTGAATTTTTATAATGCAACAGATTGTCTATCTATTGTAACAAATATAATACCTGTTGTGACAGATTGATTATCTGTTAGAATAGGTTGGTCATCTAATGCATTATGCAGTTATTTCTCGGTCTGTCTCTTGCAACAAATATACAATTTATTGCAATATATAATATATATGTTGCAACTGATAGGTAATCTGTTGGAACAAATCAAAAAGTATGAAGACCTGTTATATAATTTTCAGTGGATGACCTAACTAAATAGTTGGAGCCTGTGTATAAAAAAAAATGTGTACAAAGAAAGAGACGAACATAATAACAATTTTTTATTTCAAGCTACTTCACTTACTTCACATTACATGTAGTGGCAAGTCTAGCGAAAGTTGAATTTTTATAATGCAACCGATTGTCTGTCTATTGTAACAAATATAATACCTGTTGTGACAGATTGATTATCTATTGGAATATTTGAATCTAGTATCCTATTTCAATTAACATGTTCAAAATTAAGGATTAAATTATATTCATAGACAACATAAAATAAATCGAAGCTTTCAAAAAATACATGAAATAACTGAACAAATAAATGAAATATAAAAAAATTATTATGGGTACAAATGATCTACTCTACAAATAAATTAACAAGTTAACCAAGGAGGATAGACTATTACATTGACAGACTCAAGCTATAAATATCTACTCAATATGGACAACTTGTTCTTCCTCCGGTACTATGAAATTTGGCTTTGGTCGTCGTGGATCTTTAATGCCGCTTGCGCATATTTTCTGAGCTTTCGCTTCTCCGTATTTCCTTAAAAGAGCATAATATCTTAGGTGGAGTAATCAAACATCAAGTCCATTATTTGATACTTGTAATTCATTTCTCAAATACATGGCATAAGAGGTAACAAAAAGACCTCAATCCCTACGTTTTAAAAAATAGATAATCCATATCTTGTAGTTCATGTAAGTGTTATGAAATTTATGCAATGAAACTAAATCATGATACTTATATCTCGGTATGCTTCAATCGTCGACCAATCAATACAAACTTTTTTGTCCAAAAAGCCAACTCATATCAAGGTAAGTAGGCAATATTTTGGACAGCTTTTGTATCTTATACGATGGTGCAAAACATCTCCTTCGCGACATCGAGTCATAAACTCTAATGGCCTCTCTTTTAGAACGACGACTGCCAACACCCAATGGAATTCATCACCACAACTGATTGGGATATACACTTCATCAACCAAATTCTAAGGTAAGCCAGGTAGAATTCCAAAACCTTTGATGATGTTTATTAAGCATTCCTCATTTTGGAAAACTTTTGGTTGTTGTTGACAATACCTATCGTAGGCATTATTAATGTAAACTTTGTAAAAATAATTATCTGTCGTGTATCTGTATTGTTCTTGTGTTTGCAATTTGGCCTTCTTTTATAGGTAGTAAAAATGACATCGAATTGCTGTACATATTATCAAACATTTTAGATTATGTGATAAAAAAATTAATGTGCAGATGTAATTAAATAAAGTATTAATTAATAGTAATATGTATGACATTTAAACCTCATCGTTACAGAAAGTTTGGGACTGTGACATCAAATAAAACCAATTCTTCATTTCGAAATGTGCAATAACAAAGTCGAACAAAATAAAATCAAAAATCGATTCTTTCACTTTGTAGTGTTCATCATTTTATTTTCTACATGATGATTTATATGTGTTAGTGTCATGCTCTTACAACATGAATTGTATAAATCAATATCTTTAAAATTAATTTATGTACCTGCCAGCATGTTGCTTTAATATTCCATCGGCAATCCATTCTGAATAGTCATTGATCAACTTTGTTAATTTTTTTGGAGCCTCGTCCGAGATGTTGAGTGCTTCAAATGGGTAATTCTTCCGTTCTCCCAAACTGACAGGCTCCACTTTTTCTTCTTCTTTGGAAGTAGTGGATCGATTATCAACTATGATATTATGCTCTTCAACAGTAGATTCTACTATGACATCCACCTAGAAAGCCAAAAGTATCAATGCTAATTACAGATATACAACAGATTGTCCATCTATTGCAACATATGAGTCATATGTTACAATAGATGGATCATCTGTTAGGATAAATTCAATCAGGTAAAATAAAGTGGTACGATAATTTTGAACAGATGACCCATCTGTTGAAACGTAAGACTCATCTATTGGTAGAAATTAAAATTGTACGAAAACCTATTTTATTTGCTCAAATAGACCAACATATGTTGCAAATGATAACGCATCTTATGCAACAGGTTAGACAACAATTGTAATAGATCTATATATCTATTTGATAATTTTTAGATTGATAATTTTTAGCAGATGTATCATCTGTTGAAACAGATATATGCATGTTTGATTATTGAAAAAAATGATATACATTCACCTTCTTCAGCTCATGCTACTCTCCTATGGCCCTTGTACATTGAACAACAGTACAAGGCAAAGACAGAGGTATTGCAATTTTTCTTTTTTTGATGCTTGATAATGCCTTAAAAATATCTTTCCCTCTCCTCTTAGCCACCTTGATCTCTAGTGGAGTGTATGGATATGAAATCCTCTTTGATGGAATGACACCCCTCTTAGATATCATTTCCTTTACAGAAGAAATTAGTGCATTGATAGCATTAATCACTCCATCATGTTTCGCCTTGCAGTCTTGACATTTGCATGCAGAACATTTGCTAGATGTGGCAAAATCTGGAGAAAAATCTGTATAACCAGTATGATCATAATCATAATGGCTTGTTGTTTCAAAAAATATAAGAGGAGCATCATTAGCCCCAATAGCAACACCACTACCACTACCACTACCATCATTAATAACAACAAGCCCACCCTCAAAAATTATTTTTCTTGTGATGGTTGTTGCTTCAAACAATTCCATTTTCATTCTATCAACGACCTTAGGGTCCGATAAAGTTTGCACAGATTGTAAAGTAAGAAAAAATGGCCTCTTCAACTCTCGATTGGTTGGAACAATCCATGGATGGACAATCTAAAATAAATCAATACATATATTAGAATGATGATGAAATCATTTAAATAATCATTAATTATAATAAAAAATTGATTAGTATTAGACTAACTGCTTTCTTTGGGGGATTGAAAAGTTCAAGAAATTTTGCATTTTTATCAGTTTTGGCCGACAACCATCTCAGGATTCTTGGATAGAAAACTTCTTCCTGGTAGTTCACTTGTTGTCTCAAATAAGGAATGGCTTCAAATGTCCAAGTCTATAACATAACACTAATTAATCAAAAGCATTATTGAATTAAAAAAAAATGAATCATATAATAATAAAAGAAATATTTACCATGAAAGCCCATGGAAATCCATAAAAGTTGACTATATTTGGCATTAACGGAGTCAACAAATATTTGATAGTCATTTTAAAGCTTTCATAACCCCAAGGATAGCTGTTAAATGCCTCAAGATCCTTGAAGAGATTTATTAAACTGAGGCTTATGTTGTTGTAACGTCTCTCTCTCAAAGAATATTATGTACAAACCAAACCAAGCATAATGATTGCTTCTGCTTCTTTGAAAGTCCTTTACCTTTTAATGCTTCGATAAAATTTTTATTTTTGAAGCTTAGACCAATAATGGACACCAAGTCATCACGATCACTGGACTTGCCTTTGCCTCTTTTGAGTGTGTGGGGGTGTGTGGGGTACTTTTTTGAGTAAGAGTAGGTATAACTTGAGAAGGAGAAGGAGGATAACGTTTTAGTCCAGTAACTATGTCAAACTCTTTTCAGCCAAAACAAACAGGCATGCCACAATAATTTATCCACACATCATCCATCTTATCTTTGTTTTCATATATAAACATACGCTTGAGAATATCGTATACCATTTTTACCTGGAAACGAGCATTGTTGTCCTCCGGCAAATCAAGATATTGCCCAAAATAGGTTTTCCTGAAATAAGAATTAAATTTTTGTTCTCTAAGTATTTTTCTACAGGCGTCGGAAGATTTTCCCATGGATGAATTAACCACGAAATCACCCGTTAAAACTATAGCACCATCACACTGTATTCTTATAGGATAACAATCAATGTTGAAGGTTTTGACCAACTCTTCAGTGAAAGGTCTATTAGCATTTGGATCATCTCTTTTGAAAGATTCTTCCTCCCCGTGTTCATCATCTTCTGCTCCTGATTGAGATAACGCTTGTAAAGAAAGCTCATAGAGTGGTGGATGTAGCCTAGCTGCTTTACTTATTCCTTTACTTGGACTTGATTCAGTTTGTTTTCTTTTGGGAGCCATATTATCTTAAATTAACAGGAACATAAAATACATTATAGTTGATTAATGCATCATTAAAAAGGAATAACAGTGAATCTAACATGCACAGTAGTAAAATAATAGTTCCAACAGACCATATATTTGTTGCACCAAGTATGTTATATGTTGTAATATATAACCTACCTGTTGCAACGGAAGAGTAAATCATTGGAAATAATGAAAATAGATTACTAATCTATTGCACCAGGTAGTTTATCTGTTGCAACTTATAACCAACCTATTGCAACGAATGAGTAAACCGTTGGAAACAATAAAAATAAATCACTAATCTGTTGCAATATTGTAACGCCCCAAGAGTACACCCTAGGTCACATGGTGCTTACAGTACTGAGGGACCATAAGCTAACCCATGAGCTGGTACCTACTGTGAGCACTAAATATCATGATCACAAATGTCGAAGAACAACTGATATGCCATAAGGTTTTAATAAATGAATTATAAATCTGAAGAAAAATAGTTGTCTGAATCTGATAAAAATACTGAAATCTGAATAGACTGAATAAAATAACTATAGTGTTTGACTACTGAATGACTGACTCTAATGTCTGAAAAACCTCTAAACTGAATAGCTGTGAGTTGATGGGATAGGCCCCAACTAAATCCACTAACTACTGAGCTAGAGACATGAAGTAAAATAATCTACTCTTGAATGATGAGGACTTAACACTACTACTGTATTGATAATAGCCTGAGAAGTCTAAACGCATTCCAGGTAGTGGGCGTCAGAACCTATGATATAATACATCATAGAATAAGAGAAAAAGTTATGCGATCAATAGTTTGAATGTACGGGTATGCTAAATGAGGTAGGATGATATGTATAGTTTCATGAATAGAAATAACAACTAACTGAATATACATGTAAAACATAGAGTACTAAATAGAGAACATAAAATATATAAATACTGGAAATATGGAGATTCTGTAAATACTAAGTATGCATGAAAGTCTGTAGATACAAAAGATACGTAAAATCTAGAGATGCTGAGGGTGCATGACCAAGCATATAACATGAACTATATAAAATCTGTAAACTAAAATACTGAAATAAATAGAATCTATATGCTTTGGTCAAACAACACTAGGACTGAATAACTAAACTAAGTCTGTAACTGAGATAGTGGCAGAGACTGTGGGTGGTATCATCTAATAGACATGCCCCATCCTAAACTAATCGGGGTCCAACCTATAAACCCAGTTAGAAGGGTGTTAATACCATGCCACGGGTACTAATACTAGCTATATTAATCCACAATACTGTTGTACTGTCCGAAGGACTAAGGGTGTCAGGTCTGAACTGACAGGTGACCGCTGCGAGATAGTCAAGCCTAATATGATAGGTGACTTCTCATATCCTACACTGGTTACATAGTTCTGGAGTTTAGGGACTGCTACTAGCGACTCTGCCTATTTGAGGAGGAAGCCACCATCCCTACACTCGCTCGGTGCTAAATCCTACTCCCAACTGAAAGACACTGAAATACTAGACTGTTCTGAGTTTAACTAACTGATATCTGACTGTTCTGATAATGCTCATAGTATATTCTGAAGACTATTACATAATTTACATAGACTAGATTAAATAAACAACAATGGTTTTCGGGTATTTAATACCCCCAAGACTCAAAAGAAATATGACACTAAAACTTGGGGGGAAAAGCATGAAGACTTTTATTAAATCAATTACTCTTGTGGGCATTTTATCAAACACTTATAGTTCATCGTTTAGTCAAATCATGGGAATAATATGAAACTTGTAGTAAAAGCATGAATTCAATGTGAATAGAACTAAATCATGATTTAATTCAATGAACGATAACATTAAAAGATGGAGAATCAAATAACAACAATAATTTCATTGGATCATGGTATAAAATCATAGTTCATAAGAGTCATGGGTGAAATCAAAATTTAAAGTCAAATAACTTGAAAAAATCATAATTTGTAAATTAAATCGGATACTTGGGCTCCATGGGTAAAAGGGACCCATGGATGAATATCTAACATAACTTAATTGATGGATTTCTTGAAGTTCTTGGTGAATTCTTGGGGATTGGTCTTGAATTTGAGAGCTAGGGTTTCTTGATTGGGAGAGAACGTTCTTATATTTGGGGGGAAAACTATTAAACAATACGTTAAAAACATTTTTAGGGCTTAAATATCACATCTGGGTGGATTAAAATAATGGGAAAGGACTATTTTAACCTTGGATGAAACTTTAATTTTTTGTCTAAATTTTTCAAAAATGGCACCTGGCCCGACGCGGTGCTATCACGCTGTTTCATTGAAATCAAACAACTGGGAAACTGGACAATGCCGCGACGCGAGAAAAGTCATGGTCCTTCACTGGTTGGGACCTGGAAGTTCTCCGTGATGCGGTGAAATCATGTTGGAACACTGGAAAGTGACAAATACCAACTTGGCCAATGGCACAACGCGCCAGGATCGCAGAGAAACACTAAAAATTGCCAATCATCATTTAGACTGGCTCCGCGATGCGCTGATGCTAAAAATAATGGTGTTTAATGACTGAAACTTAAAAGTTCCATAACTTTTTACCCGATTATCAAATTTGAGCGAATTTTATATCGTTGGAAAGCTGATTCAATTTCCTATGCAATGGTAGGCTCGAAATTAAAAAATACTGAGTGTTTCTAAAATTTTATAGGTGAATACTCATGTATTGGTACTTAAATAATGCTAGATAAATACGGGGTATTACAATATCTCCCCCTTGGGATCATTCATCCTCGAACGAAACCGATTAAGCTGAGGAAAACTAATGGACTGAGCTTATACACTAAATATTCATATCTGATACATGGAATGCATGACTAAACTAATTTGTAAATGCAATACTGACATGAACATGATGTGCAACTAAACTGAGCATGGTAGAGAGAAATCTTATAAAGATCAATATCTTAAACCAAATTTGAATTTCCGGCGAAAAGATGAGGGTACTTGGTCCGCATATCCGTTTATTCTTCCCAAGTGGCTCCCTTAACGGACTGATTTTGCCAAAGAACTTTGACTAGTGGAAATTTTTTGTCCGTTAGTGTATGAACTTGACGATTAAGGATATTGATTAGAACTTTCTCATAGGAAAGACTATTTTGAACAACTACACTTTCTAAGGGAACAACTACAGCGGGATCACAAATACACTTCTTCAACAATGAGACATGGAACACTGCGTGTACTAAAGCTAGATCTGAAGGCAACTCAAGTTTGTAAGCTACCTTTCTGAAGCGACTAAGAATTCTGAAGGGACCGACAGATCGGGGATTGAGTTTCCCTTTCTTGCTGAACCTATTCACTCCCTTTATGGGAGAGATTTTCAAGTACATAAAATCACCGATCTCAAACTCGAGATCTTTTCTCCTCATATCTGCATATAATTTCTGCTGGCTCTGGGCTGCCCTAAGCCTTTCTCTAATTAACTAAACCTTCTATAATGCATCAAACACCAAGTCAGGCCCTACTACTGTGGCCTCACCCATTTCAAACTAACTAATTAGAGATCTACATCTCCTACTATAGAAAGACTCAAACGGAGACATTTGGATACTGGAATGATAGTCGTTATTATATGCAAACTTGATCAAAGGCAACTGGTCATCCCAACTACCTTTAAAATCAACAATACATGCTCTCAGCATATCCTTAAGTCTGAATGATCCTTTCTATTTGACCGTCTATCTGAGGGTGGAATATTGTATTGAGATGGACTTGGGTACGAAGACCCTTTTGGAATGCTTTCCAAAAGTGAGAGGTAAATTGGTTACCTCTATCTAAGATGATAGATAAGGAAACACCATGCAACCTAACCAATTCTCTGAGATAGAGTTTGGCATAGTTCTCAGATAAATAGGAGGTATGGACTGGCAAGAAATAAGATGATTTGGTCATCATGTCTACGATAACCCAAATAGAATCATGCTGCCACCGAGTATGACACAAACCCATCACAAAGTCCATGTTCACTTCTTCCTACTTCTATGTGGGAATACTAAACTCCTGTATGGACCCACTAGGTTTCTGGTGCTCAATCTTAATTTGCTGGCATGTAAGAACTTAGCTACAAACTCTGTAATATCCTTTTTCATCCCACTCTACCAATAGATCTCCTACAAATCATGGTACATCTTAGTATCCCCTGGATAAATAGAGTAATGCGCACCATGAACCTCTACAAAATTTATTGCCTCAAATCATCTATATCTTTCATACATAATCTACCCTTACAACGCAACACACAATCTCCCTCTTGGGAGAAAACCTCCACTTTCTGATCGCTGACCGATTCTTTTAACTTAACTAGATTGGGATCTCTCTCTTGCTTTTCCTTTACCTCAGAAACTAGAGATGATTTTGAATTACTCTGCACCCATACATATCTTTGGCTGAATCGAATAAGTGGACACCTAGTTGGTCGAGCTAGTGAAATTTTTGAGCTAACTTCTTCTTACTATCCTCAACATGAGCTATACTATCCATATATAATCTACTGAGAGCATCAGCCACTACATTGGCCTTGCCTAGATGATATAGAATACTTATGTCATAATACTTTAGTAACTCTAACCACTTTCTCTAACGTAAATTCAAATCTTTTTGAGAAAACACATACTGAAGACTTATGATCTGTGCATACATCAACATGCACCTCATACAAATAGTGTCTCCAAATCTTTAAGGAAAACACTATAGCTGTTAGCTCAAGATCATGAGTAAGGTAATTCTTCTCGTGGGATTTAAGTTTTCTAAAGGTGTAGGCTATGAACTTACTTCTCTGCATGAGGTCACAACCTAAACCTACTCTGAATATATCATAATACATAACAAACCCCATCTAATCCATCTGGTAAGGTAAAAACTGGGGCTAAGGTGAGTCGAGTCTTCAAATCCAGAAAACTCTTCTCGCAGGAATCTAACCACTGAAACTTGACTTTTTTCTGAGTCAATCTAGACATAGGGGACACAATAGAAGAAAATCCTTCAATAAACCAATGGTAATAGATAGCTTAACCTAAGAAATTCTTAATATCTAATGGAGAAATGGGTTTAGGTTAGTTTCTCACCGCTTTGGTCTTTTGAGGATCAACTCTAATGCTATCACTAGAAATAATATGGCCAAGGAAAGCTACTGATCTTTACCAGAATCCACACTTATTGAATTTAGTGAACAACTAATGAGCTCTAAGAGTCTGAAGTACTATTCTAAGATAGTTTGTATGATCATTTTTGCTATGGCAGTAAACAAGAATATCATCAATGTAGACTATGAAGAGCATGTACAAGTACTGCTTGAACACTTGGTTTATCAAGTCCATGAAAGCTATTACGACATGCGTCAGACCAAAGGACATGACTAGAAACTCAAAGTGACCATACCAGGTTCGAAAAGCTATTTTCAGAATGTCATATTCCTTGACTCTGAGCTGATGATAGCCTGATATGAGGTCTATCTTAAAAAAGTAACTGGCACCCTGAAGTTGGTAAACAAGTCACTGATTCTAGGAAGTGGATATTTATTCTTGACTATGAATTTGTTTAACTGATGGTAGTCAATACACATTCTGAGAGAACCGTCTTTCTTATGCATGAATAGAATTGGTGTGCCCCACGGGGATATGCTGAGTCTGATGAATCCCTTATCTAGGAGATCCTTTAATTTTTCTTTTAACTCTTTGAGTTCTGCTAGATCCATTCTATATGGCAGAACAGATATGGGTTGAGTTTTTGGGAGAAGGTCTATTACGAAGTTGATTTCCCTTTTGGGAGGAACTCCAGGAAGATCTTCCAAGAACACATCTGGAAATTCCCTGACTACTAAAACTGACTCAAGATTTGGAGTTTCTGAGTTAGAGTCTTTGACTGGATTAAGATGGTAAATACACCCTTTGATATCATCTTTCTCGCTCTAAGGTACAAAATCAACTGACCCCTAAGAGCTGTAGTACTGCCCCTCTATTCAAGGACTGGTTTATTTGGGAATTGAAAATGAACTATTCTATTTCTATAATAAACTGAGGTATAACACGAGTGGAGCCAATCCATGCCGATAATGATGTTAAAATCCATTATCTCTAACTGCACGAGATCAACTAAGGTAACTTTCTGAGATATTGTGATCAGAAAGTTCCTGTATACCTGTTTGGATACAATGGAAACACCTACTGGGGTAGACACTGAAAAGGGCTCTGCTAGAATTTCAGGACTGACTCCAAAATTGATGGCTATATATGGAGTTACAAAAGAAAGAGAAGCTCTAGAGTCTAGTAAAACATATACATATAAGTGAAAAACCTGCAATATACCAGTAACTACGTCAGGAGAATTTTCCTGATCTTGGCGAGACTGAAGAGCATATAATCTATTCAGATGTTGACTGTTGGTAGCACTGGAAATGGCACCCTACTGAGTTGGGTAATCGAATAGAATTGATGACTTATTGGACTGGCCTTGTTGGCGTAACTCCTTACCTTTTTGAGCAACAACCCAATATTCCTAAATTTGATGGCATGGCTTGCCACACCCGAAACATATATCACTACTGGCTCTACACTCATCCTGATGGTGTCTACCATATTTCTGACGCAGAGAATTTATACTAGCACTGCTAACACTGCTTTCAGACTTAGATCTTGGTGCTCTATCCCTATTATTATTTCTAAATTTGGGTACGGGGGCACTGGAAGAAGAGGGTGCTAGGGATGATAACCTCTGATAAAATTGAGGAAAGTTACCACCCTTTGACCTTGGCTAACTGAAGTTAAAACTACTTGTCCTGGTCCTCTTGTTCCTTCTCTCTCTCCTTAATCTTCTGCTCCTCTATTTGTTGATCATGGACCATCAGCCTAGATAAGCCTATCTCACTAATCAGTATTGAGGTCCTACACTTCTTCACTATACTATCAGACACTCCAGATATAAATTTACTTATCTTGGATCTGTTATCAGCTACTACATGAGCATACCTAGCTAACTGAGTTAACATAATGGAATACTCCTTCACGCTCATGCTTCCCTGCCTCAAGTTAATAAACTCTAACATGTTGGCCTCCCTCAACTCTAATAGGAAGAATCTGTCTAAGAAAGTTGTGGCAAACTCTTTCCATTCTACAGGCCCCGCATCAACAACCCTATCTACCTTACACTACTTAAACCAAGAGTGGGCTACATCCTGCACCTGATATGTAGTCAACTCAAGACTATCACTAGATGTCACCCCCATAACATCTGTTACGTTCTGTACCATATCTAAGAATTCCTGCAGATCCTCTTTAGACTTAGATCCCGTGAAAGAAGGAGTATTCATCTTGGTGAAATCCCTAATTCTACTTGCAGAAATATTGGCCACTTGGTTGGCCAGAACAATAGTTGGCCCTTTCATTCTGTACAGCTATGGAATATGCTAGAGTAATGAACATAGCTCTGAATTCTACGTGAGAGATATGCTCGTCCAGAGGATCTGCCTGGACAGGCTGAGAGGCTGACTAGTTTTCTGTTCTTCTTCCATTCTTCTTGGGAGGAATGTTCTGTAAACGAAAGGAAGAAATAGATTAGACTGAGATTTTAACATGAGATCATGCTCAATTGCATGACATGAATATTGAAAGAAGGGAAACTTTTCCTAAATGACTCGTAGCCTCTCATCCATAAGTGTGGCGCACTATACACCCATGCACAAGAATCTACTTGATGCAGCTTTCAGACTTCCTAGGACACTTTAAAACCTTAGGCTCTGATACAAAGTTTGTAATGTCCCAAGAGTACACCCTGGGCTTCACACGGTGCTTATAGTCCCAGGGGACCACAAGTTAACCCATGAGCTAGTACCTGCTGTGAGCACTGAATATCATGATCATAAATGCAGAAGAATAACTGATATGCCATCAGGTTTTAATAAATAAATTATAAATCTGAAGAAAAAAAGTTGTCTGAGTTTGATAAAAATACTAAAATCTTAATAGACTGAATAAATTAACTGTAGTGTCTAAATACTGAATGACTGACTCTAATGTCTGAAAAACCTCTAAGCTGAATAACTCTAAATTGATGGGATAGGCCCCAACTAACTCCATTAACTACTGAACTAGAGACATGAAGTAAAATAATCTACCCTAGAATGATGATGACTCACCACTTCTACTATACTGCTGATAGCCTGAGAAGTCTAAACGTGGTTTGAGAATTGGGCATCAGAACCTATGATATAATACATCATAGCGTAAGAGAAAAAGGTATGTGATCAGTACTTTGAATGTACTGGAATGCTAAATGAGGTAGGGTGATATGCATAGTTTTATGAATAGGAATAATAACTAACTGAATATACATGTAAAACATGGAGTACTGAATAGAGAACATAAAATCTATAGATACTAGAAATATGGAGATTCTGTAAATACTAAGTATGCATGAAAGTCTGTAGATACTAAAGATACATGAAATCTATAGATATTGAGGATGCATGACTAAGCATATAACATAATCTTTATAAAATCTGTAAACTGAAATACTAAAATAACTGGAATTTGTATGCTTTGGTCAAACAACACTAGGACTGAATAATTGAACTAAGACTGTAACTGAGACAGCAGCTTAGACTGTGGGAGGTATCATCTAATAGGCATGCTCCAATCTGAGATAATTGAGGTCCAACTTATAACCCCGGTTGGAAGGGTGTTAATATCATACCACGGGTACTAATACTAGTTGTGTGGATCCACTATACTGATATAATATCTAAAGGACTAATGGTGTCAAGCCTAAACTGACGGGTGAGTCCTGGGAGATAGTCAAGCCTAATCTGATGGGTGACTTCTCATATCCTACGCGGGCTACATAGTTCTGGAGTTTAGGGACTGCTACTAGTGACTCTGCCTATCTGACGGGGAAGCCTCCATCCCTACACTCGCTCGGTGCTAAATCATACTCCCAACTGAAAGATACTAAAATACTAGACTGTTCTAAGTTTAACTAACTGATATCTGACTGCTGTGATAATGCTCATAGTATGTTCTGAAGACTATTATGTAATGTACTGAGACTAGATTAAATAAACAGCAATGGTTTTTGAGTATTCAATACCCCCAGGACTCAATATCAATAGGAGTAAAATGACACTAAAACTTGGGGGAGAAAGCATGAAGACTTTTATTAAATCAATCACTCTTGTGGGTATTTTATCAAACACTTGTAGTTTACAGTTTAGTCAAATCATGGGAATAGTATGGAACTTGTAGTAAAAGCTTGAATTCAATGTGACTAGTACTAAATTATGATTTAATTCAATGAACGGTAACATTAAAACATGGAGAATCGAATAACAACAATAATTTCGTTGGATCATGTTATAAAATCATAATTCATGGAGATTCATGGGTGAAATCACTATTTAAAGTCAAATTACTTGAAAAGATCATAATTTGTAAATTAAATCGGATACTTGGACTCCATGGGTGAAAGGGACCCATGGATGAACATCTAACATACCTTAATTCATGAATTTCTTGAAGTTCTTGGTGAATTCTTGAGGATTGATCTTGAGAGCTATGGTTTCTTGATTGGGAGAGAATGTTCTTTAATTTGGAGGAAAAACTATTAAACAATGAGTTAAAAACATTTTAGGGCTTAAATATCACATCTAGGTGGATTAAAATAATAGAAAAGGACTGTTTTAACCTTAGACAAAGCTTTAATTTTTCATCAAAATATTTTAAAATGGCACCTGGCGTGATGCGGCGCTAGCGCATCGTGTCTCTAGAATCGAACAACTGGGAAACTTGATGATGGCGCGCCATAGGGGAAATCGCGGTCCTTCACTGGTTGAAACCTGGAAGTTCTCCGCGATGCGGTAAAATCACGCTGGAACACTTGGAAGTGACAAATGTCAATTTGGCCTATAGTGTGACGTGCCAAATTCACGGAGAAAAACTGGAAATTGCCATTTATCATTTAAATTGGCTCCGTGATGCGCTGATGCTAAAAATGATGGTGTTTAACGACTGAAACTTAAAATCGCCATTTCTTCCCCGGTTATCAAATTTGGGTGAATTTTATATCATTGGAAAACTGATTTGATTTCCTACGCAATGGTAGACTCTAAACTAAAAAATACTGAGTGTTTCAAAAATTTTATAGATGATTACTCATGTATTGGGACTTAAATTATGCTAGAAAAATAGGGGGTATTACAAACATATTACCAACCTGTTGCAATGGATAAGTAAACCATTGGAAACAGTAAAAATAGATCACTCATCTGTTGCACCAGGAAGGTTATCTGTTGCAACATATAACCAATGTATTGCAACAGATGAGTAATTTATTGGAAACAATAAAAATAGATCGCTGATCTGTTGTACCAGGAAGGTTATCTGTTGTAACATATAACCAAAGTGTTGCGACGGATGAGTAATCTTTTGGAAACAATAAAAATAGATCAATGATCTGTTGCAACAAGAATATATAACCAACATATTAGAATGGATGAGTAATCTATTAGAAACAATAAAAATAGATCACTCTTCTGTTGTACCAGGTAGTTTTCCTGTTGCAATATTTAACCAACCTATTACAATGGATGAGTAATTTGTTGGAAACAGTAAAAAAAGATCACTCATCTATCATAACGGGAAGGTTATTTATTGCAACATATAACCAACGTGTTGCAATGGATGATTAATCCGTTGGAAACAGTAAAAATAGATCACACATCTGTTGCAAAATGAGTTATCTATTAGATTTTTTCTAAACAGAAGAGTCGTCTGTCGCAACAAATGAATGATCTGTTAGATTGTTTATCTGTTGCATCAGATTTTTATTGTTGCATCAGATTTTCATCTGTTGCATCAGATGGTTCATCTGTTGCATTAGATGGTTCATCTGTTGCAACACCATTTTTATCAAGAAATAATAAATCAACCCAGCAACACCAACACAACACACACATAACATAGACGGTGACCAAAAATCACCAACAAATTGAATCAACAGTTCGACAACAAGAAGAACAAATGCCAGAAATTAGGGTTTTATTCAGTCCACATTTCAAATTTAAGCAAGAAATATTAAAATTGTTAACCAATACTAAAAGAGAAGCTAGCTCAGGTTCCTCTATTTCTTCATAACTAAAAAGACATAACTTTTTACCCGTGAAAGAAGAAATAAAACGATAAAGAACTCGAAGTTGTTGTCGCCGGAGAAGTCTTCACGTCGATTGACAGTTGAAATTCAAAAAGGAACTCGTCCAACTATTTGTCGCCGAAGATTGAAGTTGCCGGAATTGAAGGGAGAAATTTTGCAGAATTGTTGGTTGGGAGAGAGTTGAGAGAAGCTGTCGAGAGAGAGAGAGGAGAGAGACTGGTTGATTTGGATTGAAGAAGGGTGTGGGTTGGGTTGATTTGTATTTTTGAAAAGATTAGAAAGTTTTGAAAATATTAATCAAGTCCACAATTAACTTAATCAAGTTTCCTAATTATGTTTGTCAATGTCACCAATACTTCATTCATGAATTAAAAGATAACTTTCCTTCAATTTTCTCAAGTTACTACCATTTTTTCAATACAATTCATACAAGTCCAAGTAGATGAAGCAAAATAAGCCTAAAGGATGTTACATTCCAGGAGATATTTACAAGCTAGTAAATACATGACCATATCAAACCCTTGTAATTCCGGTACACAAAACATCCCGCATTTATGTTGGGGAAGGGCTACATTCCAAGAGGTGTGACATGTAGACGCCCTTTGTCGATTCCAAGGGCTGCCCTTTGTCAATTGCGCGTCATTGTTCAGTCATTCCCTTGTACGATGCTTGCATTCTTGTCATATCCTTTTTTGCCTAACAAAATACATTAGCTTATGTAAGTCGATGTAAAATCTGCAAGGAAGCTGAAGGGTTTAAAATGTTCACTATATTGTGTGACATTCTTTGAATTGTTATATAGACATCCATATACTTCCATTAGAAGTACACCCATAGATTTAAGGCATCAGGTACTAGTCACGTACTCATTACTTTTGGGGCGTGACAGGACTTTCTTAATAACATCCTAAAACGCAAGTTTGAAGATTTATCCTCAATGAAACCTAGGTTCAAGGCCTTAGCAGACTCAATGTTCAAACTCGAGTGAATAAATGGAGAAAATGGCTCCCTATGAAGGATGAATTGTTCTTCAGCGAGATACATTAAGGACAATGTCATACAACACTTCAGCCAAGATACATGCCAAATTAACAGAGTTATTGTGCCTGTCTAAGAGACTGCTAAAATGAGAAAACTTACCATGAAATTGCCATATTGGTTTTTCGCCATTAGCAACAACCTCAAACATTACGCGATCTCCCTCCTTTAAGCAATTTGCATAACGGAATTCATGCCATCCACCTTTCATGCATACACCGGTTCCAAAATAACATAACCTTAAATCCCACAACCTTTGCCTTTCATCTCTAACAATCAAATCACGTTTCTTGTTGATGAGATCATTTGCATGTGCAAATTTTTTGGGAATGTACTGAAATTGTTTATAACCATTTGTACAGATTATCAGAACAGTTATTATACTCTTCCTATTTTCACTGAAAATACAAAACAAAGAGAAAAAAAGGTAATGGTATGCATGATTTCTTTAAGCCAAAACAAGACTTACCAAGATATCATATGAAAGGCAATAGGGCCTAATATCACATTCAAAATGAGAATGAACAAATGGCCTGAAGCTAGCATTTGATGACTTGATACTGGGGCTCGGTTTGTCTGTTACACGGTTAATTGCAGACTCGTGTCAGTTAACTTAATATGGCAAAGAATCACAAATTATACTATAAATAGCATCAAAACATCGATCACATCGAAACTTACCATGAAATTTCCATATTGGTTTTTCTCCGTTAGTAACAACTTCAAACATTTTACGATCTCCCACTTTTAAGCCATTTGCAAGGTGGAATTTATTCCATCCACCTAATACATGGATACCAGAACCATAGGAAGCTAGCCTTAAATTCCACGATCTTTGTCTTTCATCTCGGATAACCAAAGGACATGTCTTCGCATAACCATTTGCCAGTACAAATTTTTTAGGAAGGCGCTGAAATGATTTACAACCATTGCCAATATATCATTAAACCTATCATATTAATCATATTTTTTCTTTAAATAACCTCCAATATAAGTTTTGAAACTTACCAAGAAACCACATGTAAGGCAATAAGGTTTAACAGTGAATACAAAACGAGTTGAAACTTCTTCTGAATTGGGAAAAGGCCTGCTTGATGACATGATGCAGGGGTTTGGTTTGTCTGTTACAATGTTAATTGTAAAAAAATCCATATCAAGATATTAAATATGTCAAAGAGAATATAGTCGAAGTACTAATAACAATATTCACCTCTCTTTCTGCTAACTTACGGAAATTTGCCAATATGAACAGTTCGACGTGTTAGAGTGGGTGAAAGTCCCAAATTGGTTGGGGAATAGAGTGGTGGTTTACATGGTATCAAAGATAGGTTCATCTCCATTTGGGTTCCCAATCCACACCCCAGTTGGGCCCTGGGTATGAAGGGGGAGTTACAATGGGTGAAAGTCCCACATTGGTTGGGGAACGGAGTGGCGGTTTACACAGCCAAACTTATTAAACCAATGTGGCCAAAATATACAACATGTATACACTAATTATGTATACTTTCTTAAATATACAAAACATATACATTTCCTGATGATTTTGTAAACTAGATCACGCAAAGACAGTAGAGTATAATTTTTCCAATTCTAATCAAAATATAAACTGAAACTTATTTCTTGATTAAGGGAACTAACTGTCAAATTCCTCAAGTATAAACCAATGGACTCTAAAGATCTTACCATCGAATTCAAATTTCTTGGAAGTTTCTCCTTCTTCTTCCTCTTCCTCCTCGTCCACCTCTTCCCTGTCTTCTTCTTTTTCTTCTACTTGTATATACTCTACATATTCTCTGTCACAATGAGTTGAGTCAAAGATGGAAACCTCAAATTCCATGTTTCCTTCATGTCTAAACACCAACATATATCGCAATTGTACATCATGCTCCTCTGAAAACTTCTCCCAACCCTCCTCGAATCGATGTTCATTCAACTTAACCATCCACTTTTTACCATCCCTTTTAAGTATTACATGTCCATGTTGATAATGTCCCTTCAAATACTTCAAGAAACCTATAGGAATTTTCTGCAGTACAACATAAACTTAGATTAGACTGTTCCTAAATCACTATGCATGGTTTATTTTGGACATGAGATTGTAGTAACTATCTACCTAGTTTCCAAAATTCTTTCACCCTATACAACAACCATAACAACTATGTATTAATCTCAAACAAGTTGAGATCAATTATATGAATCTCAACTTCTTCCACACATAACATAATACTCTGTCCGTTATAATTTATTTGTCTATCTTTTTTATTCCATTTCAAAAACAGTGTCTCTTTCCTTTTTTTGGCCATTTTTTAATTTTAACTTTACACATGACATGTTTTAGACCATGAGATTAACGAACAACTAAGTACATTCTACGTATCTTTAGTTTAAGACCAAAGTAATTCTATATCTTTTGAACTCCGTATATAATCAAAACCAAACAAACATTTTCCACGTGACATGTTTAAGACAATGAGATTAAAGAACATCTAAGTACATTCTACGTATCTTTAATTTAAGACCACTAAATTTAAAGTAATTTATTATCTTTGGGACTCTGTATATAATTAAAAACAGATAAACAAATTGATACGGGGGAGTGATACATATAGTAGATAAATGAAAGGTAAAATTGACAGAAAGGATTACTCACAAGACCATTCTTGAAACCTGGTTGAATAGGTTTGAAAAAATGAGGTTTCTTTGGAGGGATTTTCATGGTGGCAAGAAAATGCAGTTACACTTACAGTGGACAAAGCATATATCTTCACCTTAACTCTTCATTATTATTATTATTACTATTATTTTATTTTATTTTTGTGATTGATATAATTGAAATATGAAAACTTCAGTTCACGGGATGCAATAAAACTTTGAAGGGATACTAACTTTTAAGTGGAATTACTGACAGAAAGGCAGCTTTTCCAATTCAGTGAACTGTGTAACGTGCAGCTTGTTTGGATGGTTGTTACCTATTGTATTGTATTTTGTTAGTTTAGATATAATGTTTATTTTGATAGTTATTTAAATTTTAGTGTATCTTATAGTTATATTTAACATTATATAATGATGAAAAGTGTCATTTTATGTAAAGATTGATTTAGTGCATGTGATTAGGAGTGTACATGATTGATTGGTTTGAATTTTTTAAATACCAAATTAAATTATTCACATCAATTTTTTAAATCTATAAATCAAATCAAACCAAGAAAATGCGGGTATTTCAACTTTTGGTTTTTTGAATTTCTTGGGTTTCTCAGTTTTTTTGATGAAGTCTTCATCAAACATATAATTAACTTATGCTTCAAATATTTCTTTAGTATCAAGATGGAAGTATCTTATGTGTTCCTTAAAAAGATAACATTAAATATTAAATAACAAATAAATTTAGTTTATATATTCATACAAAACTAAAGAATAGATATCCAACATTATTATGATTTCTGACATTAAATTGAATATTTTAATAGCATTTTTATTGATTTGGCTTTATTTGAGTTACTAATATCTATGAGCTATAAATTTTGTTGGACCATTCAAAATTTTAAGTTTAAACATGAAATAATATGTTTGAAATATAAAAACAATGAAAAAATTTAACAAATATTTATAAATTACATCATAGTATATATTTTTATGCATTAAATATTTTTAAAATTGTACAAATGTAATATCGGGTTGGTTTGGTTCGATTTGACCTTTTTTAAGTTGAAATCAAATCAAACCAATTACACTCGAAAATATTTTTAACACTAAACTAAGTATAATCAAATAATTAGTCAAACTTTTTTTTTTATTTTATTCGATTTAAGATATATTGCAGCTTGTGATTTGATTTTGTTCACCCCTATATGTGATCATCTCACCATAAGAGTGTATTGTATGCAGTGTTAACTTACATTTTCTGATAGAGGCTGTTTTCAAGGCTTGAACCTCATAGTAACTACTTTATCGATTACTCCAAGACTGCCCTTCGACTGAAGGCTTCATATTTCATGATAATACAACCAACCAAGATAGAATTGTTGCGTCATTTAGAGGTACTAAACCTCTTAATTCAGATGATTGGAGTAGAGAGTTCGACATATCATGGTACAAATTCTAGGTGGATGAGGTGATTTTCCACGTGGATATTGATGTGGACTGAAAAAGTGATATTCTTTTATCCACATGGGCAGCCTGGTGACATTTTATTAAAGAGAGGGTATTTTTATCCAAAAACCAAATGGAGGGGTACTTCAAAAAACAAATCAAGGCGTATTTTTGAGCCAAAAAATAAACGGAGCATATTTTTGCTCCATTTTCAGTAGGTCAGGACAGTTTTGGCCCTTTTTCATTTTGAAAAATACATTTTGCTAAATCAAACAATATTGTAGATGACTGTAATAATGTGGATGTCTATAACTGCTTAGTGTAATTCCTCCATAACTTGTAAGTGTAATTCATCAATTAAGTTAGTAACTCCCACACCTCTACTACCTCATCATTGATCATCCACTTTCCATATTCTTTTCCACCTTCTTATTAGTTAATGTCATGTTTATGACACCTCTTGAAGTCCCTCTTTTTAATACTATAAATAGATGTCTTGAGGAAGATGTTTTACACACTTGAAAGAAAGAAGAAACTTATATTATATTGTCTCTTTTGTTATTTACGTTTCATTGTTCCTCTTAGCTTGTCTTGTTCTTTACATTGTTAGTCTTGCTCTAATATTGAAATACGTTATCAGCACGACTCTACTTTTTTTTAAGTTTTCAATCCGTCAGATAATAAAGTTTCTCCAATCTTTAATTGGATCAAAGATGAGTAATGGAGATATGTGCCTTCTTAATAGTTCTACAACTCACACTATATTAAGAGAAAAGAAATATTTCTCTAATTTAAATATGAAAATGGCCTATGTTAATAAAATATTCGGTAGTGCAAAGTTAATTGAGGGCTCTGGAAGAGTGACCTTGTCACTACCTGGGAAACAATATTGGCTATTGATACTGCATTATATTGTAGTAAGTCTCAAAGAAACTTGTTAAGTTTCAAGGTTATTCGCCAAAATGGATACCATATTGAGACTGCAAATGAAGGAAAGGTTGAATACCTTTATATTAATACAATAAAAGATATAAAAAAATTGTGCATGAAAAACTACCTGCAGTTTCTACTGGATTGTATCATAAAAGTATTCATATGGTCAAATCACATGCCATAGTAAACAAAAGATTTACAATATCTAATAATTTTATCATTTGGCATGACCGATTGAGCCATCCCCATTTTAATATGATGCACAAAATTATTGAGAATTCACATGGGCATACTTGGAAGAATCAAAATATTTTTTAATCAAAGGAATTCTCTTGTGCTGTTTGTTCTCAAGGAAAGTTGATTATTAAACCATCAATACCTATGGTTGGGATTGAATCCGCTACATTTCTGAAACATATACAGGGTGATATATGTGGACCATTTCACCCTCCATGTGGACCTTTCAAATATTATACGGTCTTGATAGATGCATCTACAAAATGGTCACATGTGTGTTTATTATCAACTCACAATATGGATTTTGCGATATTGTTGGCTCAAATAATAAGGTTAAGAGCATAATTTTAAGATTATGCAATAAAGACTATTTGTCTTGATAATGCTGGTGAGTTTACATCTAAGTCCTTTAATGATTATTGTATGTCAACTCGAATAAAAGTTGAACATCCGGTTGCTCATGTTCACAGTCAAAATGGTCTAGCATAATCATTGATCAAACGTCTTCAATTGATAGCTAGACCGATGTTAATGAGGATAAAACTTCCTATTTAAACATGGGGGCATGCTATTTTCCATGCAGTATTACTTGTGCGCATAAGACTAACCAATTATTATAAATTCACCACATTACAGTTGGCTTTTGGTCAAGAACCAAACATTTTCCATCTTAGAACTTTTGGGTGTGCGGTATATGTGCCAATTGCTCCACCACAATGCACAAAGATAGGACCCCAAAGAAGGTTGAGGATATATTTTGGGTATGAATCTCTTTCCATTATAAAATATTTAGAACCTATGACAAGATATTTGTTCACAAAAAGATTTACTGATTGTCATTTTGATGAATCAATATACCTAACATTAGGGGAAGAACATAAGCAGCTGAAACATGAGATAGATTTAAATGCATTATCACTATCTCATTTACATCCTCAAATAAATCAATGTGAGCAAGAGGTTCAAAAGATGATTTACTTGCAAAATATTGCAAATCAGCTGCCAGATGCATTTACGAACCTTCCAAGGGTTACTAAATCTTATATTCTAGCTGCAAATGCTCCAGTTCGAGTTGATGTACCGATAGGATAAGTGATCAATAAAAATGAGTCTAAGCCACATTTAAAATGTGGTAGACAAATTGATTCCAAAGATAAAAACTATCGAAAAAGAAAAAAATAAATGATCAGAATAATCACGATATGATGGATATTATGCTCAAAAATAGCTTCGAGATCTAAAAAATGATAAGATCACTAAGGAGGTTAAAATACCTGAAACTATAAGAATAAAGAAATCTCAATAAGTTATGTCTCGGTGAGAAATAGGTGAATCAAAATAATATTGTGGTTGACAATATTTTTTCTTACAATGTTGCTACTAAAATAATGTAACAAGTTGAGGATTTGGAACCAAAATAGGTCAATAAATGTAGGCAGAGAAATGATTGGCCAAAATGAAAGGATGCAATTCAAGCGGAATTGACTTCACTTGAAAAACGTAAAATTTTTGAACCAATAGTCCAAACACCTAAAGGTGTCAAGCCAATGGAGCACAAATGAGTTTTTGTGCAAAAACAAAATAAGAAAAGTGAAGTTGTAAGACGTAAATCAGGACTTGTGGCACAAGTTTTTTCACAAAGGCCTGAAATTGACTATGCGGAGACATATTCTCTTATGGAAGATGGAATTACCTTCAGATATATAATAAATCTGATTGATCATAAAAAGCTTGATATGCGCCTAATGGATGTTGTCAAGGCTTATTTGTATGGCTCAAAGGAAAATGATTTTTTTTTATGAAAATCCTATATGCCTTCAAAGTACCTGAAGCATATAAAAGTTCGCAAAAAACTTACTCAATAAAGCTTCAGAAATTCTTATATGGATTGAAAAAATCAGGGCGGATATGGTACAATCGTCTTAGCGAATATTTGCTAAAAGAAGGATACAAAAATAATTCTATTTCTATTTACCTTGCATTTTTATAAGAAGGTCTGGATTTGAATTTGCAATAAAAGTTGTGTATGTTGAGGACTTGAACATCATTGGAACTTCTAAAGATCTTTCAAAAGTTGTTGAGTGTTTGAAGAAAGAATTTGAAATGAAACATCAGGGAAAGGCAAAATTTTGTCTCGGCCTACAGATTGAGCATTTAACAAATGAAATTTTTGTCCATCAATAAACATACACTAAAAAGATTTTAAAGCGATTTTACATGAATAAATCACATCCATTGAGTACCCCAATAATTGTGAGGTCACTTGAAATGAACAAAGATCCATTTTGACCTCAAGAAAATGATGAAGTGCTTCTTGGCAATGAAACTTCATATCTTAGTGCAATTATGTAACACCCCGTACTTTTATCTAGCTTAAATTTATCTCAAAAATATCAAAGAATTGATTTAAATATAAATACACTTTTATACATGTGAAATTTTCAAGATTTTTAATTTTTATTGTGTGAAAAATTGAATAATCTTTTCATCGATACCAAATTCGCCTAAATTAGACACCCGGGAGAAGAGTTAGAGCCATTTTAGTAAGATAGTGTACCACCTGATACTTTAGCGCATTGCAGAGGCAGTCCAAGTGGCATTTGTCATTTTTCAATGAGACAACGCGATACCACCACGTCATGCCACTAGCCTTTTTCCCAATTATCACTTTTCAGTATGACTCCGCGATCATGGCGCATCGCGCCAAAGGGAAAATTCACAACCAGTGAGGTACCGTGTTGTGCCATCAACCCAGTTCTCAATCGTCAGTTTCCAGTGAAATGGCACGATAGCGCCACGTCGCGCTAGGTACCCAAATCGAGTTTTCAGTGATGAAAATTAAAAACTTTCTAGGGGCAATGGGGTCTTTTTTCATAACCCAGATCAGCCTTTAAACACAAAATTATGCCTTAAATATCCTATTATGTCACTTTTCCTCACTTTCTCTCAAGAACAAAATCATTCTCTCTCAAGAGGCAAAAATCCTAGTTCAATAAATCAAGGTCAATCCCAAGAATCTCTCCAAGAACTCCCAGAAACTCACAAATTAAGGTATGTTAGATGTTCATTCTTGGGTCCCTTTCACCCATGAAGTCCAAGAATCCTTTTCCAAAGTACAAAGATTGTGTATTTATGATTTCCATATTTGAATTAGATTGAACTCATGTTTATAATATTTGTTGGGTGCCAATCCATGATTTAAGTGCAAGTTTCATGCAATTGAATAGCATGTATATTGAATTGAGTAATCCAAAGTTATAATCCATGAATTTACAAGTTTAGGCATTGTAATTGCCATGTTTATATGTTATTCATGATTTAGATTCCAAGTTCCAAGATTTGTTCCTAGTATGTGTTTATTTACATGTTATTCATGATAAACCCTTCAAATTTTAAGTTGATTATGGTAACCATGTTAACCTTAAGCGTTTGTGATTTAATGAACCTAGTATGTTTCCCGTGTGTTTGATAAATTGCCTATGAGAAGGAAATAATGTCATTATAGCATGCTAACATGTATTCCCTATTCATGTACTAGTTAATACATTACAAATATTTGATGAAATGTCTCTATGGATGAATTATGACCAAGTGAACATTGTTATCTTATACCAAGTGAACATTGTTATGTTATTCAAGATTATGCGTTGCTTTAATTTTATGCTATCGAGTCTTGGGGATATTTAATACCCGACAATTTAGTTGTTTATCTAGAGCCAGTGTCAGTTACAGAATAATATCAGTCATGTCACGATCAGTAGTACTCTCGGTTTGTTACAAAACTCAGTAGAACTTAGTCAGTTACAGAACTTAGAAAAACTCAGTAATCTCAGTATCAGTCCAGTTCAGTTCAGTATACTCAATTTGGTGTATTTCAGTTGAGAGTAAGATTCAGTATCGAGCTAGCCTAGGGATAGGGGCATACCCGTTAGTTAGGACTGGGTCCTTAGAAGCAATCCCTATGCTCCAGAACTACATAGCCAATGTAGGTAATGAGATATCACCTATTAGAAAGGACTGACCTACTCAGGGATCACCCTCTAGATTAGGACTGATCTCAGGGGTTACCCATTAGTTAGGACTGACTCCACAACGGTTGTTAGTACTCGTGGCACGGTACTAACACCCTTCCAATTAGGGTCACAAATTGAATCCCAACTCAGTTATCTTATCTTATTTGGGGCATGTTGGTTAGATGAATACCTCTCACAGTTTCAGTTTCCGTATTCAGTATAGAACTAAGTTCAGTTCCACAAAATCAGAACTGTCAGATATAGTCAATCAGTATCAGTTAATAAGTTATCAAAATTCAATACTTAGCTTCAGAAAAGCTCAGTTATAGTATATATATATATATATGCACAGATGGCATTCTCAGTACTTACAATAGTCCCAGATTCTCTATGTGCTCTCATGTTTAGTTACTCTCATTCAGTCAGTTATATCCTTATGCATAATAACCTTTGCATTCAACCTTACCTCATCTAGCATACCAGTACATCCCTATGTACTGACGTACACTTTTCTGCGCTATGATGTTTCATATCATAGGTTTGGACGCTCAGGTACCTGCTCACGCATAGTAGATTCAGATTCAGCCAGCAACAGTATATTTAGTAGTGAGTCCTCATCATTCGAGGATATTCTTTTATTTTATTATCTTAGTAGACTCAGTATTTTAGTAGATGGAGTTAGTTAGGGGATTGTCCCATCAACTCCACTTTCAGACAGTTTCAGTTAGAGGCTTTTCAAAATAGTTTTAGTCGATATTTAGTTTTACAGATATTATCTAAGATTTTATATTTTATCAATATTTTAGATGTTTTGAATCTGATAGCATTTCAGACTATTATTCTGCATTTATTTCAGTATTACTGCTCAGTGCTCACAGCAGATATCATTCATGAGTTAGCTTGTGGTCCTTCGGGGTCGTAAGCACCATGTGGCGACTAGGAGGTAGTCCCGAGTGGTTAAAATCAGGACACTAATGTATCTTAACAATAATACTCGATTGGATATTTATTTTACGGTAAGTTTATTGGCAAGATTCATCACTTTCCCAAGAAAAAGACATTGAAATGGTGTCAAGCATATATTCAGATATCTTCGGGGAACCATTGACTTGGGATCATTTTATTCTAATGAATCAAAATCAGAAATGATTAGTTATGCAGATACAGGATACTTATCTGATCCATATAGGTCTCTATCTCAAATAGGTAATTTATTTGTGTATGGTGGCACAACTATATCATGGTGTTCAATGAATCAAACAATATTATCTGCAACTTCTTCAAATCATGCAGAAATCATTATCATTCATTAAACGAGTTGAGAGTATGCTTGGTTAAGATTAATGACTCAACATATTCAGAAAATATGTGGATTTTCTTTGAATAAGGATATTCCAACAACATTATATGAAGATAATGTTGCATATATAGCTCAATTGAAGGGAGGTTACATTCAAGGAGACATAACAAAACACATTTCACTAAAATATTTTTTCACTCATGATCTTGAGAAGAAAGGAGAAATAGATGTTCAACAGGTTCATTCGGCCGATAATTTGGCAGATCATTCGGCCGATAATTTGGCAGACTTATTCACTAAAACCTTACCAAACTCAACATTTGAGAAGCTGGTATTTAAGATTGAGATACGTCATCTTCGAGAAATAAATTGATGTTTGGATCGGGGGAGTAAAGCACGTGTTGTACTTTTTTTTTCTTGGCCTAGGTTTTGTCTCAATGAATTTTTCTGGCAAGGTTTTTAACGAGGCAACAAACAATGCATATAAGAATACGTGTGTACTCTTTTTCCTTCACTCAGATTTTTTCTCACAGAGTTTTTCCTTAGTAAGATTTTAATGAGGCACATTATATCAATGGACATTCAAGGGGGAGTATTGTAAATGATTGTAATAATGTGGATGCCCATAACTTCTTGGTGTAATTCCTCATTAACTTCTAGGTATAATTCCTCCATTAAGTTAGTAACTCCCAAACCTCTACTACCTCCTCATTGATCATCTACTCCTCATATTCATTCCCACTCTCATGAGTTAATATCATGGTTATGACACCTCTTGAAGTCCCTCTTTGTAATACTATAAATAGAGGTCTTGAGGAAGATATTTTACACACTTAAAAGAAAGAAGAAACTTATAGTATATTGTCTCTTGTTATTTACTTTTCATTGTTCCTCTTATCTTGTCTTGTTCTTTACATTGATAGTTTTGCTCTAATATTGAAACAAATAAATATTTGTATAATTTTTGGTACCCGGATCAAGACCCCTTTTTACTTCACTTTTAATTGGGTAAATTTCAAAAATAGACCCAAATTAGGGTGACTTTCAAATTTTAGCCCCAAATAAAAAAGTTTCTTTAAAATAGCCTTTGCTTCTTAACTAATATTTTTTGGACAAAATTACCCATGACTAATGGAGTAAATTACATAAATAATGTTCATAATGGGCAACAATTCCATATTTATATTTTCAACTTTTATTTTTTTTCTCTTTTTAATTTTACTTTGATTTTTATTTTTTCTTTTCTCTTTTTATTTTTTATTTTTTATTTTTTATTTTTTATTTTTTATTTTTTATTTTTTATTTTTTATTTTTTATTTTTATCAACCCTTATTATTTTTTTCTTTCTTCCTCTCAATTTTTTTTCTTTTTTATTTTTATTTGATTTTTTATTTTTCCTTTCCTCTTAGTTTTTGTTCAATTTAGTTTTTCTCAACTCTTCCTTTTTTTTATTTACACCTCTTAACGCTTACTTTTATAATTTTCCTTGATTTTTATTTTTTCTTTTTTTAAAAAAAATATTTTCTCAGTCTTTATTTTTATTTAATCTTTTTTTTTTATTTTTATCAACCTTTATTTTTTTCCCATTCTCTCTCAACTTCTACATTTTCTTTGATTTTTATTTTTTAATATTTTTCTTTATTTTTTTCGTAATCTTTATTATTTTTGTTCTTTTCTTCGATTTCTTCCATTCAAGTTACATCTCATGAGTAAGAGTTGACACTATGACATTATAAAGACAAGGTTTATGACTTTCAAACAACAAGCTACGTTTCATGGGCAAGAGTTGACAATACCACATTGTAGAGGCAAGACTTATGACTTTCAAACAACAAGTTATGTTTCATGAGCAAGAGTTGACACCACCACAATGTGTTTTGATTTATGAGATGTTTAATAACTTTTACCATAGAGGCAAGACTTAGCTCAGGGACTTTCAAATAGCAAATTATGCCCCATGGGTAAGAGTTGAATCTACCACGTCATATTTTCATTTATGAGATGTTATACAACTATTGTCTTAGAGGCAAGACTTAGCTGAAGACATACGGGCAAGAGTTGACTCTACCACGTTATGTTTTCATTTATGAGATGTTCTAAAACTATTTCCTTATAGGCAAGACTTAAATAACTCAAGGACTTTCAAACTACAAATCATGCCCACCGGCAAAAGTTGACTCTACCACGTTATGTTTTCATTTATGAGATGATCTACAACTATTGCCGTAGAGA
>NC_061111.1:205592837-205690345 GCF_002878395.1 Capsicum annuum | reverse complement strand
CCCAAGTAAGTCAACATGTGATTAAAAGTTGGATTAATCATCTTATCGAGTAGATAGTATTAGATACATCCAAGGCCAAGCTAGCAATGAACCCATGGCAAACGTTATTTACTTAAAACATAAATTTGTCTTTCATAATAAATCACTAAAAATATAATACAAGAGATTAATGCGTAGATGTCATTGTTCTGAACATACATTTAGGCATTGAGTGAGTTTTTATTTTGGGGCGTCAGCCTCAGAAAGATCTCCTAATTAAATTAAAATTCCTAAATGGGTACTTAAATTAATACCCAAAAAAAGTCAACTTGTTATTAAATTTTAAATTTTATTTTTGATAACCATGTAAAAGTCCCATTAACTAACAAAGAATACATCTAAGGACACTCAACCCTTAACCTCCTTTAGAAGGGTATTAAGAGGAAGATCCTCTGATAGTCATCTAGTTACAACTGATTAATCAACAAGTTAAATGCAGAGTATTCTATTTATAAAAGGTCGACTTCTATATGCTTTCTTAGATAAATTCAACACCTCCATTCTATGTACAAGTTCCTCTTTAATCTGGTTAACTACATTATCCACCAAAACAAATCTTTGCTTAAAAATTCTCCAGTTCTTTGCTGTCTAGGTATGGTATATCATACCACATGTTGCAGCTATCACTTCCTTTTGATACCTCTTCCAGTGCTTATTCCTTATCTTCAGTGACATTTGCTGCAAACTTCTCAACTGAACATGAGTGTTAATCCACAACATTAATTCCTCTTTGACAGTCTGATCCAACTGCACTCCACAAATAGGTGATGACAAGTCTCCATTATTAGCATGCCACACAAGCAACAGATAGGATCACTCACTTCCAACTTCATCTTCAACATTCTCTCTTTTGTAAGGATCCTGTTCCTAATTGCAAGCCATGCAATTACCTGGGCTATGGTTGGGCTAGTGTTCTCCACACTAGATCTGCAATGTCCATCCTAGCATGAGCAACTTGAGGTAGCTTAGAGTGATAGACTATTTCCCACTGGCTGTTAATTTGTAAACATTGTTTCTGTACCAACTAGACATTAAGTCCAATGTATTTATCTTTCTCCAATACCAACTGCTGTTCAGCAGTGTTGTATGGTTCCAAATACTTGGTTCATTCTTCATATAGTTTCCATGAACCCATTACACTCATAAAGAGTTCATGTCTACTACTAATTTCCATACCAACTTCCCTACAGATGTAATGTTCCATAGTCTGCAATCCTTACATTCAGGCTACCTTTACACTTTGGTAGACATAATTTCCCAAGAGACTAAGCAACGCTTTCTCCTTTCTGCATTAGTTCCCCAGACATACTCCCTACATTTCCTATTCACCACCTTCAAAATACTCTGGCAGAATGAAAGCTGACCCCAACAAATTATAAATTGAAAATAATACTGCATCGAGCACTTGGAGTCTACCTGCATAAGAGAGTTGTTTGGAATGTACTATTGTAATTCTGCTAGTGTTCTTATTGATCAGTTTTTAACACTCCAGCTTGCTCCATTTCTTTGAAGATAGCGGTAGTCCCAACTATCGTGGGAACTTACCCTTAGTATAACCAGTTCTCTGCAATAAAGATGCTTGGACTTGGTCAGTAACACAAGCAATAAAGATACTAAACTTGTCCAGGTTTGCTACCAAGTCTGTAGTAGCACTAAATGAGTCAAAGCTTCCTTTACTCTGGCTATGAGTTGTTCCTCACCCTTGCAAAAGACCATGAGGTCATCAACAAAGATCAAATGAGTCAGCACCATCATCTTGTACATAGGATGAAATTTGAACTCATGTAGCCTACCATACATTTAAAGATCCTTGAAAGGTACTCCATGACTAATACAAATAATAGATGAGATATAGAATCCCCTTGCCTTATCCCTCTTTTCCCCTGAAAAAAATCCATGTCCTCCATTTATTTGAATAGTATACTTTTAAGTTGTAACGCATGTCATCAACAATTTAATAAATCTTTCAGGAAATCCATATCAAGAATGGACCTTGGGCCTAACTTAACCTCAAAAGCTAGCTCAAGAGGTGAGGATTACCCAAGTCCATATAAGCAAATCACTAGTTCATTCCCCAACGAATGTTGGACTTTTACCCACTCTAACACTCCCCCTCACGCCCAGGCCCAACTAGCACTAGCGCATGGACCGGGAGCCCAAAACGGGGATGAACCTGGCTCTGATACCATGTCAAGAATGACCTTGAGCCTAAATCAACCTCAAAAGCTAGCTCAAGAGGTGAGGATTATCCAAGTCCATATAAGCAAATCACTAGTCCATTCCCCAACCAAAGTGGGACTTTTACCCACTCTAACAATCCATAGCCTTATAACACCTCTTCAAGAAACTCCCAACTTACCATGTCATAAGCTTTCCTCAAATCAATTTTCATGAGGCATCTTGGTGTAGTCTTTCCACCATAGTGTTTAAGCAATTCACGAAAAATAAGGACATTATGTACCGTTGATCTATCACGAACAAAGATTGCCTGATTATCTGCAGTTACATGTTTTACTGCTTTTTTCAGTCTACTATATAGTATCTTTGATATGCATTTTAATAGTACATTGCAACAAGAAATATGTCTAGATTGGCTTGCATCTACAGGAACATCAACTTTTGGAATGAGTGCAATATTAGTAGCGTTGATTTGATTTAGAAGCTTACCATTACTGAAGAACTCTCATACTTCCTAAATAATATCCTTCCCTATTAGTCCCCATGTTGCTTGAAAGAAAGCACAATCATATCCATCTGGTCCTAGATTCTTATTGTTCCCTATCCCAAAATAAAGTCTTCTTCACATCTGCCCCTAAGAATTCCTTTAGTAGATTGACTTGTTGTACATTGGTTAACCTGTTTCCTATCCTTATAATTCTTATTTGCTGAAATTCTTCCTGAAGCTTTCTTACCCAACAAATGAACATGATAATTCACCGAGACATCAGCTATACCTGCTTGTGCAACCTCCATTTCACCTCATGTTTGAGTAATAAATTGTTTTAACCTCATGTGCTTGATTATTGCATAGAAGTATATAGTGTTATCATCACCTAACTGAACCCAGTTCACCTTACTCATTTGTTGAAAATACACCTCTACCAAATGTGAAGACTTTCTGAAAGCTATATATGTAGCTTTTTCTGCATGTTGCAAATCTGCATTCATTGGATTATCCTGCAGCCCCTTCTAAGCCTCTTTCAGGTTTAACCTATCCTGTGTAGTCTCCACCAGGATAAATCTACCATGCTGAACATTCAATTGTTTAAGATCCCGTTCTAGCTTTTTTCAACTGGTGCACCACTTAAAACATCTTACAACCTTGCACCTGAATTACCTACCCTTCTTTAACTACATCTTGAAATAAAATGTGTTGACTCCAATTATTGCTGTTTTATGTAGTGTTTCGGGTACAAGAATCTGTATAAAATGCAACACCAACTTTAATACTAGTTCAAGTCTAAGACAAGAACACTTTTGAAGTTCCTTAAGAAGTGTGTTAATTTTTTTTTTTTATTTAGAAAAGAGATGAAATAAAATTTTAAGGCCAAGTCCCCCGACTTCACAGAGTGTCATTAAGGAATAATTCTCCTCACTGTACCCGCGGTTATGGAATCTTCCTCCCAGGATAAAATGGCCTTCAATCCGAACAATAGTGGTACCTCAAATTGTTGGATTCAACGAACTCACTCAACGATTTGATTGATCACAAGGAATGTTTACAAGAAGAGTTTTTATCTCAGAAATTTTTTTCATTCATATCTAAACCTTTGGATGAAAGTAGGTTTATATAGCCATTAGATGCCTCTTCTGAAAGGTGGCAATGATTCACTTAAAAGGTATATCCTTTGGAAGAGTCATGTCTGTTCATTCGAAACATTGTATCTTTTTCTGAACAGACACAACTATCTGAACAGTCACACCTTTTCCAAAATAATATGTCTTTTGCTCAAAGGTTGTGTCCCTCTATTTTTCATTCACATAAATTAAACCCAACAATCCCCACATGAATGGGGAATGGATATTCTTTGTTAAACTTTACGGAAAAGTATGTGATCATCAAACAAAGACTGATTGCATCTAGATCAGTGGGTATTCCTTTGAACTTTCCGTAGTGAACATGCATCAGATGCACTCGGTCAATCGTTATATTTGACATCTTTGAACTGTCGAGCTTTAATGTACACCTAGACAACACATGTCACACAACCAGCCTTTTACCATTTATGGTTCTCATGGTTTTGTTCTTTTCAGCCATGAACACATCCCAGTTTTATGAGAGCTTAGAGAATAGGCCTTTACTAACATCCTCCTTGAAGTGGATTCTAGTTCGCCCTCACTTAGATGATTTTTAAATATTCAGTCCTATAGATTAAACTATTTGGTCAAATTTGCCAAATTTACATAATCATTAAAAGACTTTTCACATTAAGTCTTATCCTTGTTTACTAAACATTGTCTACATCATGAGAATGGGTAGGGTAATTGACAATGTTAAACCTGCCAGAAACAACTTTGTTTGATCTCCTTGAACCTAGCTCTTGGGATCTCCAGTCTGCTAGGTAGAGTTACCGCCAAGCTGATTTGTCCTAGGCCTTAAACCCATTCCCTTGGATGTCCTTTCCACTCCTTCTCTAGATAGGCCTTTTGTAAGTGGATCCGGTATATTATTCTTTGACTTTACATAGTCAACAGTGATAATTTCACTAGAGAGAAGTTCCCTAACGATATTATGTCTTTGTCGTATGTGACGAGATTTACCGTCGTACATCATGCTCCCTGCCCTACCTATTGTCGCTTGGTTATCACAGTGTATACATACTAGTGCCACTGGTTTGGGCCAATAAGGAATATCTTCCAAGAAATTCTGGAGCCATTCTGCTTCTTTACTGGCTTTATCCAATGCGATAAATTCAGATTTCATTGTAGAGCGAGCAATACAAGTCTGTTTGGATGATTTCCAAGAGACTCCTCCTCCACCGATAGTAAATAGATATCCACTTGTGGATTTTACTTCATTCGATCCGGTGATCCAATTTGCATCACTATATCCTTCAAGTACCGCAAGATATTTATTATAATGTAAGGCATAGTCTTGAGTATATTTAAGATATCCCAAAACCCTTTTTATTGCCATCCAATGAGTTTTGTTGGGATTACTTATGTACCGACTCAATTTACTAATTGCGCATGATATATCTGATCGTGTACAGTTCATTATATACATTAAACATCCCAATACTTTTGCGTACTCCAATTGTGAGTCACTTTCACCTTCATTCTTTTAAAGTACAAAGCTCACACCCGAAGGAGTCTTGGAAATACTGAATTTCATATACTTGAATTTGTCAAGTACCTTTCCGATATAATGAGACTGTGACAATGCCAACCCTTGTGGAGTTCTACGAATTCTTATACCTAAGATCACATCTGCAACTCCAAGATCTTTCATATCGAACTTGCTTTCGAGCATTTGTTTCGTTGCATTTGTGTTTGAAATGTCTCTATTGATGATCAACATATCATCCACATATAAACAAACTATGACTTAGTGATTCAGAGTGCCTTTAATGTAAATACATTTATCACATTCATTTATCTTGAACCCGTTTGTCAACATCGTTTAGTCAAACTTCGTATGCCATTGTTTAGGTGCTTGCTTTAGTCCATACAGCGACTTAATAAGTTTACACACCTTATTTTCTTTTCGTGGAACTACAAAATCCTCAGGTTGTTCCATGCAAATTTCTTCCTCTAATTCTCCATTTAGGAATGCGGTTTTCATTTTCATTTGATGGATTTCAAGACCATATACCGCCGTCAAGGAAATTAACATTCGAATCGATGTTATCCTTGTTACTAGCGAGTATGTATCAAAGTAATCATGACCTTCTTTTTGTTTGAAGCCTTTTACTACCTTTCTTGCCTTGTATTTATAAATAGTACCATCCGCTTTTATTTTCCTTTTGAAAATCCATTTAGAACATAAAGGTTTATTTTTTAGAGGAAGATCAATCAATTCCCACATATGGTTGCTCAAGAATGAATCAATCTCACTATTGACTGCCTCTTTCCAAAAAGATGAGTCTGATGATGACATCGCTTCTTTAAACGTTTGAGGCTCATTTTCTAAGAGAGATATTACAAAATCTGATCCAAACGTAGTAGAAGTTCTTTGATGTATACTACATCTTGGATTCTCTTCATTATGTACATTCTCACTTAGTTCATCTTTAGGTCGTTTAGATCCTCCACTAGACTATTCATGTCTAGTTTTATATAGGTAAATATTTTTGAAGAATTTAGCATTATCTGATTCAATTATTGTATTTTTATTTATATCCAGATGTTCGGATTTATGAACCAAAAATTGAAATGCTTTATTGCTTTTAGTATATCCTATAAACACGCAATCCACAGTCTTAGGTCTTATCTTAACCCTCTTAGGAATAGGAACTTGGACCTTTGCTAGACACCCCCACACGTTGAAATATTTCAAGTTGGATTTTCTTCCTTTCCATTTTTCATACGGAATTGATTGTATCTTACTATGGGAAAATCTATTGAGTATACGATTAGCTGTAAGGATAACCTACCCCTACAAGTTTTGCGGTAAATCGAAACTTATAAGTAAGGCATTCATCATTTCCTTCAAAGTTGGTTTTTTCCTTTCCACAATTCCGTTAAATTGAGGTGAATACGGGGCCATAGTTTGATGGATAATTCCATTCTCAATACATATTTCGGTGAAAGAAGATTCATATTCTCCGCCCTTATCACTTCTTATCATTTTTATCTTTTTCTCTAACTGATTTTCAACTTTAGTTTTGTATTGCCTAAATGCATCTATTGCTTGATCCTTACTATTTAGCAAGTAGACATAACAATATTTAGTGCAATCATCAATAAAAGTTATGAAATACTTTTTCTCGCCACGTGATGGTGTTGATTTCATATCATAAATGTCAGTGTGTATTAAGTCTAAAGGATTGGAATTCCTTTCAATGGACTTATAAGGATGCTTTGATACTTTGATTCCACACACGTTTGATACTTTAATTTATTGCACTCAAAGTTTGGCAAAACTTTTAAGTTAATCAGTTTTCGTAACGTTTTTTAATTAACATGGCCTAAACGTTCATGCCATAAATTATAAGACTCAAGCAAGTAATAAGAATTTGAACTTTTATTTATTTCAACATTCATTACATTTATCTTATAAAGGCCCTCGGTGAGATAGCCTTTACCTACATACATTTCTCCTTTGCTATTGCAATTTTTCCAGAAATAATTAGACATTTGAATCCGTTCTTGTTTAGAAGTGAAACAAAAATCAAGTTCCTACGTAATTTCGAAACATACAAAATATTGTTAAGTGTCAAGACCTTTCTTGAAGTTATTTTCAAGCCCATTTTTCCTGTTTCTTCTACCTTAGTCGTAGCAGAGTTACCCACGTAGATCATTTCTTCTACTTGAGCTGGAGTAAATGACAAAAACAACTTTTTGTTGGCACAAACATGGCAGGTGGCACTAGAATCCATCCACCACTTACGAGGATTCCCCACCAAGTTGCATTCTGAAAACATAGCATACAGATCATCACATTCTTTGTTAGGCTCAATCATATTTGCTTAGTCATTTTTCTTGTCTTTCTTAGGGGCATCACAATCCGTGAACTTGTGGCCAATCTTGCAATAGTTGAAGCACTTTTTCTTGAATTTCTTCTTGGGTTGATTGCTTCCATGTTCAACTTTCTTCCTTTTCTTAGAATTGTTTTGGTCATCTTCTACAATATGTGCTTCATTAATTGTAGAATTCCCTTTTGGCCTTCTCTTGGCGGCCTTATTATCCTCTTCAATACGCAGTCGGACAAAAAGATCTTCGAGAATTATCTCCTTGCATTTGTGCTTCAAGTAGTTTTTGAAGTCTTTCGACATAGGTAGTAGCTTCTCAATTATTGCTGCTACTTGAAATGCATCATTCACAATCAAACCTACAACACCATTTATGTGAGTACTAAGAACATTTTCAATTTGTTCAACAAAGGTATTTTTCAAAGATATACCTCCTGCTAAGAGATCACGGATGATTACTTGTAATTCCTGCACTTGAGAAACAACCGACTTGCTATCTATCATTTTAAAGTCCAGGAACCTTGCAACAAAGAATTTCTTAATTTCCGCCTTCTTTGTCTTGTATATTCGTTCTAGTGCCCCTCACAATTCCTTTGATGTCTTAGTTCCACTGTAAATATTATAGAGGTCATCTTGGAGACCACTCTAGATATAATTCCTGGAAAGGAAGTCTGAATGTTTTCAAGCCTATACATTTATGAAATGCTCTTTGTCCGAGGTTCCCATGGGTATCTCAGGAGAATCCTCACTAGTGAACCTTTGAATACATAGAGTCGTGAGGTAAAAGAACATCGTTTGCTTCCATCTCTTGAAGTCAATGCCCGCAAACTTTGCGGGCTTCTCCATAGGTGCCATAGGTTACAGAGCATTTGTTCGACTTGTCATGGAAATGTTAGTTGCCTCCATGTTCGTAGCATCATGCATTTGACTGTCATTCGTCATTTTTCCTGTCACCACAAGACAGTAAATTTAGTATTTTCAGAATACTATTTATAAAGTTACACAACTTTAAATTCTTCTCCTTGTTTCTAGTTTAACGATGAAGTTTTTATGACTTCCAATAGTCAACCGAGTGGTCTTCAACTTGTCATGAAGATTTTATTTCTTCAAATCACTTGTTAAGTTCAAGCAGAGTAAAAATCTTAAAATCTTTAATCTCCAAAAATAAGCTATACAGGTTCCGGAAAAAAAAACTTTAGTGAAAAGAACATTTCACCAAAAAAAAAGCAAAAAGAAAAAAAAAATTCTTCCTTTTTTCATGATTATTCCTTAAGATTGTTGTTTTATGTAATGTTTCGGGTACAAGAATCTATATAAAATGCAATACCAACTTCAATATAAAATGCAACACCAACTTCAATATTATTTCAAGTCTAAGACAAGAATACTTTTGAAGTTCCTTAACACTTTCAACACTAGATTATGAATAATCTATCTAAGAAGTGTGTTAATTTTTTTTTTTCAGAAAAGAGATGAAATAGAATTTTAAGGCCAAGTCCCCCGACTTCACGGAGTGTCCTTAAGGAATAATTCTCCTTACTGTACCCGAGGTTATAGAGTCTTCCTCCCAGGATAAAATGGCCTTCAATTCGAACAATAGTGGTACCTCAAATTGTTGGATTCAACGAACTCACTCAACGATTTGATTGATCACAAGGAATGTTTTGAAGACAAGAAGAGTTTTTATTTCAGAAATTTTTTTCATTCATATCTAAACCTATGGATGAAAACAGGTTTATATAGCAATCAGATGCCTCTTCTGAAAGGTGGAAATGGTTCACTTAAAATGTATATCCTATGGAAGAGTCATGTCTATTCATTCAAAATATTCTGTCTTTTTCTGAACCGACACAACTATCTGAACAGTCATACCTTTTCCAAAATAATGTCTTTTGCTCAAAGGTTGTGTCCCTCCATTTTCGATTCACACCAATTAAACCCAACAATTATTAAAATATTAAAGGATTTATGACTTCCTCTTCTAGCCTCAATTATCACTAACTTAATAGGGCAATAATTAGTAATTTCTTCTGGTAAGAAAATGATCTTTCCTATTGGCATAAAGTCTAACTAGTCGTGACTAATGAAACTCTAATTCAGTTTTGAAAAAAATCTTTGTTGCTTATGGTTGTCACTCCAAGCATATCTTCCTCCTTTATAGGGTATTCAAATAAACCACACTCCTCCACACAACTGGCAAAATCAGTAGTCGCAGTCTAAATTATTGAATTACCCCCTACTCTATCATTAGCTGTTAACACAGAATTAAAATCACCTAAGATTACCTGAGGTATCTGCATGGATCTATTCAGGTTGTTGGTTTAAAACCATTAAAAGGAAATAACACAGGAATTCAATTCAAAATCTAGCCGCTAAAACAGAGATGGAGTTTAAAGAAGAGAATATGCTGAGAGGTTGATTATTTTCTTGTAAAAGTCGTGTCTTATTGATCATTTACTGGTTAACTTAAATAGTTGCTATTACAACTAAAAATAGGACAAAAAACAACAACCTATTTCTACCAAAAATATAAGTAGCCACTCAATTTCCTACCAAATATAGGAATCCTAATTTAACTAGGATTTATACGTAAAAAGAAAAGTTGGAGAAAAAAAAATAGGTTGCATTTTTAAAGGAACTTTCAACACTCCTCCTTGCTTTATGAAATTCAAACACCAATTCTTTGCCTTAGAAGCCCAAATGTGCTGATTGAAAGTGGCTTAGTGAACAGGTTTTCTAGCTGGTTTTCAGACTTGTAGTAGATTAGAGCCACTTCTCCTTTTTGCTACACTTCTCTCAAGAAATAGAGCTTGATGTTGAAATATTTGGTCTTTCTATGAACCATCGGATTGTTTGAGATTGCAATAGATGTCTGGTTGTAGACTAGAATCTCAGTACTATCATTCTGCTCTATATGTAAATCATACACATGACCTTTCTGAGCCATAGGGCTTGGTTTACTGCTGCCGTTGCTGCTATGAATTCAGCCTCTGCAGTAGATTGTGTAACATCTCTACAGTAGATTGTGAAACAACTTCCTTCTTCTTAGATGACCATGATAAAATTTCTGAACCTAGGCTGAAACAATGTCTAGAAGTACTTCTCATATCATCAGCGGATCGAGCCTAATCACTATCCAAGAAACCAAGTGACTTGAAGCTTTTAGACTTCTCAAACATTACACCATAGTCAACCGTTCCTTTGATATATCTTAATATTATTTTTGCTACTCTTAAATGCATCTCACTTGCACAATGCATAAAACGAGATAAGAGACTTACAACAAATAGAATATCCCGCCTTGTCACAGTGAGATACGTTAAGCATACGATCAAGCTTCTGTAATACCCTTCATCAACTTTATCGGCTCCATCTTCTTAATAAAGTTTCTCTTTTTGATTCATTGGTGTGCTCATCAGCTTGCAATCTTCCATTTGAAATTTTTTCAGAATTTTATTTGCGTATTTCTTTTGGCAAATGAACACTTCACTTTTGCTTTGCTTGATCTCCATCCCAAGAAAATAGGACATAAGATCAAGATCTTTCATTTCAAAAACTTTCATCATTTCTTCTTTAAACTCGTCAACCAAATTTAAATTATTTTCTGTTAACAGAAGATCATCAACATAAAGAGACAAATAAGAATATTACTATCTTTGTGTTTACATAAAGAGTGGATTCCGATAAACTTCTTTTGAAACTCAAGCCTAACAGATGATCATCTATCCTGCTATGTGCTTTCCTTAAACCATAGAGAGCTTTCTTTAGCAAATAAATCTTATTTTCATATCCGTTGACAACAAAACCATCTGGTTGGTCAATATAAATCTCCCCCTGGAGAAGACCATTGAGAAAGCCTGACTTAACGTCTAATTGATAAATTTTCCAATTTTTTTCCACTGCAATGGCTAGTAGCAATATAATTTTGTCAAGGCAAGAAACTAGTGCAAAAGTTTCAGAGTAGTCGACTCCGAAGATATGAGCGTAGCCCTTCACCATAAGTCTCGCTTTGTGTTTATTGATAGAACCATTTGCGTTTAACTTTGTTCTGAAGACCCATTTTATACCAATGATCTTTCTATTAGGAGGTTTCTCAACACGCTTTCAGGTTTGGTTTTTCACGATCATCATCATCTCTTCCTTCATTGCAGCCACCCAGTTTTCATCCCTTCTGCTTTCTCATAACTTGCGGGCTCACAAATATTGTATCTCTGATAAATATCAAAAATCAACCTCACGCCCCTAATAGGAGGATCATCTGCTACATCTTTTTGATCTAATTGAGTGGTAATTGTTGGATATTTTTTGAGATTCTTCCAATTCCAGTGTTGGTCTTCAATAAAGTGAAAATCTCTAGTTAAAACAATTTTCTTCACTTGAGGTTGATAGACCTTATATACTTTGGACACATTACTGTAGCCTATAAAGATGCCAGGAATCATTTTTTTTCAAGTTTGTCACGTTTAACCTGAGAAATATGAACAAAACACACACAACCAAACACTTTAAGAAAACTTAGTAAAGGTTTAAACCTATACCAAGCCTCAAATGGTGTTTTATCTTTCAAAGCCTTCGTTGGAATTTGATTTTGCACAAAGACTACAGTATTTGCTGCCTCTGCCCCGAATGTTTTAGGAAACTCCATCTCATGTAACATACACCTGGCCATCTCTATTATTCATCTATTTTTTCTTTCACTGGCACCATTTTGTTCTGGTGTGTATGGATTTGTAAGTTGATGCACAATGCCGTCCGCCTCACAGAATGAATCAAATTTTATTAAGGTATATTTCTTTCCATTATCAGACCTCACAGCTTGAATCGTACAACTACTTTGCTTTTTCACCAATTTCTTGAATTTCCAGAATACACTAGCAACTTCTGACTTGAATTTTAAGAAAAAAATCTAGCACATTCTTGTAAAATCATCAATGAAAAAAACGTAATAGATGCTACTTTTTAGTGATAGAGTTCTTTGAGGTCCGGTGACATGGGTGTGAATTAGCGCAGCTTTTGTGAAGCTCTCCAAGTTGATTTTGTAAAAGGTTTTCTGTGTTGCTTATTGAATTGACAGGCATGACATTTAGTAGCGTTAACATCCAAATCGGGTAAGTTCTCCACCATATTCAATTTCTGCATTTTGGCAAGCCCTTGATAATGATAGTGCCCGAGTCTCCTATGCCATAACTCAGCAATGTTTTGTTTTGCTGAATACACCATCTGCTCTTCTTCCAATGGATTTAATGAGAAACTTCTACCTCTTATTTTGACTTTAAATAGGTCTTGTCCAGATGCTTCCTTGATCAAGAAGTATTTATCTTCGATATAATTTGAAATTTTTTTCTAATAATTGACCAATATTTAACAAGTTCTGGTCCAAATCGGGTACATAAAGAATATCAAAAATTATTTTAGTGCCCGATTGTGTTTCAATTATAATGGTTCCCATTCCTTTTTGCTGGAATATAACCACTATAATTCTAACTATTGTAACTTTAGTAGACCTCAAATCTTTAAAAGATCTTTATAACAAGTCATATGATTTGTGCATCTGCTATCAATCAAGCACGACTCACTTGAGACACTGCTTGTAAAACATGATACGACAAAGAGTTGATTTTCTTCCTGTTCATTAATAACTCGAGCTTTGTATCTTGATGCTGAGTCTTATTCTTGCAGATGATCGCTTCATGCCCAAGCTGAGTCTTATTCTTGCAGATGATCGCTTCATGCCCAAGCTGATTGGACTTAGTGTAATTAGCATTAGGCCTCTTCCAATACTTGAAAGGAGCATGTCCGAGCTTGCTGCAACGTTTACAAGGAGGGTAGTTTCCTTTGAAACCACTTGTTTGTTTTTGTTGATGTTTGCTGTACTTTCTTCATCAGTTAGCTGGTACTTTTTATTCTTATTATAACATCCATCATCATGATACTTGGTTGGTAAGGAACCTTCGACAGCTCCTTCTTGTCTCATAACACGTCGTTGCTCTTGCACTTGAAAAGCACTTAAGAGCTCTGCAAGTGTGATCTTAAACAAGTCCTTAGTATTTTCTAAGGTTGTTATGGTAGCCTCAAATCCTTCAGGTATTGTTACTAGGATTTTTTCAATGATAGTTGAATCATTGAAAGTGAAACCCAACAATCTGATGTGATTCGCTAAATTAAGAAGTCTGTCAGAGTACTCCTTTATGGTTTCACTTTTTCTCATCCTTTGCAGCTCAAACTCACGTACCAGATTTAACACTTGCATCCCTCGAATCCTTTCATCTCCTTCATACTCAGTCTTGAGATAATCTCATACCCCTTTCGCTGATTGCAGATACATGATACGAGTTAAGATATTAGATAAAACTGCAATAAATAAGCATGCCATTGCCTTTGGTTTCCTAGTATTCCTCTCCTAGTAAGTTTTAATCTGCACCACCGTGGGATTATCCGACAGTGAAGCTATCTCGTATTCATATTCAACAGCTTCCTAGAGATCCAAAGCTTGCAGATATATTCGCATTCTAACTACCCAAATTTGATAATTTTCTCCATCAAAAGTTGGTGGTACCATTGAAGAAAAATTTGCTTCTCCATTCATGGTATCCACTGGATCAGATTGATGCACACACTCATAGGTCCCTTAAGATTAAAGCTCTGGTACCAATTGTTGGTTTAAAACTGTTAAAAGAAAATAATGCAGGAATTCAATTCAAAAGCTAGCCGCCGAAACAGTCATGGAGTTTAAAGAAGAGAATATGCAGAAAGGTTGATTATTTTCTTCTAAAAGCCATCTTTTATTGATCATCAGTTGGTTAACTTAAATAGTTGCTATTACAACTAAAAATAGGACCAAAAAACCAACCTATTTCTACCAGAAATATAAGTAACTACTCAGTTTCCTATCAAAGATAAGAATCCTAATTTAACTAGGATTTATACGTAAAAAGAAAATCCAAAGACAAAAGAAACAAAAAATAGGTTGCATTCTTAAAGCAACTTACAACACAGGTTTCACATTTCATTTCACAACACCTTCCTTTCCTCCCTAGTATTTAATGCATACATAAAGCTGATAAACAAATCTTTCTGCAAGGGAATGTGTTGAACCTTGCAAGTTACAATTTGAGTTGACTTACTTACGATAGTAACTTTAAAGTAGTCTTACCTCCATAATATCCAAATTCTCCCATTATAGTGATATTCCAAGTTGGTGGTATACTCTCATCCATTGAACAATCTATTAGTAACTTCATCAATCTTGTTAACTTTTGTTTTTGTCTCTAACAGACCAACCAACCCCCATTTTCATGTATAGCGAAGGAGTTTCATCTCCTTTTGCTTATTGAGAGAATTAAGTCCCCTAACATTCCAGTTGAGAACATTCTCCATCCACAACATGAAGATTAAGTTGCCCTATGTTTTTCCCTATTCCTGTCTCTACTTGTTTAAAGACACTGTCACTTTGATCCAGAGTCTCAAAATTGTTCTTTAGCTTTGTATCATTCCTTCGCCTTATTCTTTTGAAGGTATGTGATCCTATTGAGCTAATCTGAATGATCGATATAATAAAGAAATTCCATGTTATTGTATTTTTCCATGACTCTACCTTGTTGATGTAAACCATACTTCCCCAGCCTTATGTTGTTGAGTGTGTGCATTTTGGAGTTCCTGAATTTTGAACCTTGTATTCAATTGTTCATTCAACCTAGTGCCTTTATCTAGTACATGAGCTTTATCATCTTGTCATGCGATGGGCCTCCTGTGTTATGCAACTTCTGCATGGTCCTGCTTATTATCTGAATCATTATATGGAGTTTGCTCTTTATCCCTGTCTTGGTGTTGCTGAGGCCTTCTTCTTCTTATATTGATCAATTAAATGTCCATACTTAGTGCAATGCTTACACAGCGATGACCTCCAATCATATGTCACCTTTTGCTCAATCAGAGTCCCTTTCTCACTTTTAAATCTGATAGCGTAAGCTCAGGCTTTGTGGATTCCACTTCAAATTCTACAATCAATCTAGCATAATTCAATCCAAACTTTTGCTCTATATTTTGATCAACCATCAATGGCTTTCCAATAAGACTTTTGATCAACCATCAATGGCTTTCCAATAAAACTTCCTAGTTTGCTCAACTCCTTTTAACTCCAGTACTTGAAATCAAGCCCAGGCAGCCTGATCCAAACTAAAACTGTGTGTAACTCATCCCTTGTGAACTCCATTTCACGACTCCATGTTAACAATAATTTTTAAATTTAAGAAATTAAAAATCTAAAAGAACCTAAATATTTTTTTTCCTTTTCGTCTTCCACTGGGTAAAGGAAAAAAGTGATCAATGTGTAAACTACAAAGTAAATTGCACCATCGTTGATCACTTGTTCTGGTTTGATAATTCTGATTGTAGATTACTCTTCACGATTCTTTTATTTACAAGATAATTTTTTAATTTCTACTCATTTGTTTTTAAAAAGAAATCTAATTAGTCTTTTGAGATGAGCAGTTCTTCAACTTTAATTTTGATTAACATTCTAACTTGAAGCAGTTCTATGTACATTTTCACTTATTTTATATTATCTTGAATTTTCTATAATTCCAATGAAATTTTATTTTTATTATTTATTTTTATTATATTAATTTATAAAATATTAAAAATTAAAGACTCACGAATCTTACACCCCATGCCCTACCCCCGCATCAGGTTAGATATCAATATTTTATTTTATTTTGTTTTTGCTAGTTGATTAAAACGATTCGAATATATGATTTGTTTGCACTAACGTGGGACTCTAGTCCCTTCGGGACATCCGATACTAAAAGAACACCTAACGTGGGATTCCTAACAAGTTTGAAGTTCCCAAATTACTTGTAGGCTACTCCAATAAAATTTCTTGCAACGTACTCTACTCATATATTATATTAATATATAACACAATTATGTCCATCAAAAGAATCTTATATCTCATTAATTAAGATTAAGAAAATCTTGACAAGTAATACAGAGCCATGGCTGGTTAGCATTTTTTTAATTCTTAATTTTGATTTTCTTTCTCTAACATTTTATATTTGTTGTTCAAATTTATGTGGTTAATTGGGGTAATTCAGAATTTAAATTTTATAGGTTTGGTTTTTAATTTGAACCCATTTTATATATAATTTTTAAAGCTATGAATCCATATTTACTATTTATTGCAATTTTATCAATCTTTTCATATAAATTGACGCTCTGTGTGAGAGAACCAATTGTTGATATGCTACATCCGCCTCTAGCGATCAAGCTTTATAAATAGATCATGAAGCATGACTTGAATGTAGCTCTTTATACACACATATATATAGTCAGTTAATGACGAATAATATTAGAAGCAACTGATAAACTTTTCTTTGTTCATAGATTAAACAGTTATTTTTAATAAGAACGCCGAGTAAAATGAAACATAGAGTTTTTTATTTTTTTTCTCTAACATTTATTTGCACTGATTTTATGCAACAATTCCTAAAGCCACGAATCACAATGTGTCATGTGGAGAACTGGTAGACTTATACACCGATGTACATATATATCAACCTTTTCCCTTCAGTAAATTATTTGGTTAGGATTATTTTGATGAATTATTAGTATTTTCTTTGTCTCAAATTACTTGGTATATTTGTTTTTTGCTCAATTTTTAAGAGAAATTAAGAAGGATACAAACTAACTAATAATATATATTAATTAATCTTTGATTAGATGAATCTTCTTCAATTAATATGGGCATAGTTAGATAAACATGGTTAATTGGTTATCTCTTGCATAACTAAACATGCCAGATATTTTGACACAAATTCTTTTAACAAACATGTCAAGTAATTTGAGATGGAAAAAGTACATTATATAGTTATTTAATGACGCCTCCTTATTCCATTTAGTGCAAAGAGTCCGTCAACAAGGAAAAATGTGACACGTATTTTAAGATTATAAAGAAATTTTGCAAAGGATCAGGTATGTTGGATGGCCCCTGGGAAGTTCTCGTGTTGCATCTCTCCTTCTTTTCTTTTACGCTTGATATATTATTTTGATTGTAACCTATATATGAACTTTTCGATCCTATATATTACTGCAACTGCTCCGATATTGGTTCAACTCTTCTTCTTGAGTCCGCCTTTAGAGTAAGTTCTTCTAGTCAATATCTCAGATAATTATTCAAGTAATAATTTTGACGTACAATTCAAATATTCTAGCTATCAAATAAATGTTTCTCCCTATGCGGTGCTTGTTTGATAATTATTATGGGAAGAGCGACGAGAGACGTGCCTGCTGGAAAAAATACAAATTCCAAAAGTAACATATACACTCATGATTTATGCATTTCATCAGTGATGTTATATTTTTAATTGATTTTTGGAATTTATACATATTTTTATATTTATATTTATATTTTGTTTGGTTACATTCAAGTTAATTTTGTCCTAAACTTGACAAAAGAGAGCAAAACCTATACACACGCTTCTTGTCGATTGGGAACAACTGTTTGCCTGACTCAATATCGAATGGAATAATAGATAGTTGAGGTGTAAAACTTGAAAAAAAAAAAAGTCAGTATAAATGTGTTTTTGACCATTAACTCAAGAAAAAAAAAATCTTTTACCCTAACACTTATTTTCATCCAATGTCTAGTTACCTTCTCTCTAGAGAAAATTGAAGGAAAGGTGTATTTTAAGTCTTTAATGAAGGATTGGTGATATTAACCAACTTCAACGGTCAAACATAATTAGGAAAGTTGATTAAATTAATTATGGACTTATTAATATTTTAAAAACTTTTTAATCTTTTCAAAAATACAAATCAACCCACACCCCTCTCCTCCAAATCAACCATCTCTCTCCTCCCTCTCGAGACAGTCTCTCAACTCTCTCCCAACCAACAGTTCTGCAAAATTTCTCCCTTCAAGCTTCGGCGACAAATAGCTGGGTGAGTTCCTTTCCTACTTTCCACCACCAATAGACGTGAAGAAATAGAGGAACTTGAGCCAACTTCTCCGGCGACAATAACTTCGAGTTCTTCATCGTCCCATTTCTTCTTTCACAGGTAAAAAATTATGACTTAAGCCAACTTCTCTTCTAAATTGGTTAACAATTTTAATATTTCTAGCTTAAATTTGAAATGTGGTCTAAATAAAATCCTAATTTCTGGCATTTCTTCTCTACTCTTTTCGGTGTGAAATATAATTTTTTATTGTTATTGTAGTTCTTATTGTCGAACTATTGATTTGATTTGTTGGTGATTTTTGGTCACTGTTGATGTTTTAAGTGTGTGTGTTCTGTTGGTGTTGTTGGATTGATTTGTTATTTTTCTTAGTAAAAATAGTGATGCAACATATTAACTATCTGATGCAATAGATTAACCATCTGACGCAACAGATTAGCTATTTGATGCAACAGCTTAATCATCTGATGTAACAGATTAACCATCTGATCCAATATATTGACCATTCGATCCAACAGATTAAACATCTGATGTAACAGATTAAACAACTAATGTAAAAAGTGAACACAACATATCATTCATCTGTTATGACAGATGAATCATCTGTTTGGAAGAAATATAAATAATATTGATCCAACAGATAACTCATTTGGCAACAAATGAGTGATCTGTTTCAACAGATGTATGGCCTATTTTTATTATTTCTAATAGATTACTCATTCGCTGCAACAGGTTGCTTATATGCTGCAACAGATATCCTACTTGGTGCAACAGATGAGTGACCTATTTTTATTATTTCCAATGGATTGTTTATCCGCTGTAACAAGTTGGTTATATGCTGCAACAGATAACCTACCCAATGCAAAAAATGACTGATCTATTTTTATTGTTTCCAATAGATTACTCATCCGTTGCAACAGGTTGGTTATATGTTGCAACAGATATCCTACTTGGTGCAACAGATGAGTGATTTATTATAATTATTTCTAGTGGATTACTCATCCATTACAACATATTGGTTATATATTACAACAAATAACATTCCTGGTTCAACAGAAGAGTGATCTATTTTTATACTTTCCAATAGATTACTCATCCGTTACAATAGGTTGGTTATATATTACAATAGATAACCTTCCTGGTGCAACAGATAAGTAATCTTTTTTTATTATTTCCAATGGTTTACTCATCCGTTACAATAGGTCGGTTATATATTACAACAGATAACATACCTAGTGCAACAGACGAGTGATCTATTTTTATTGTTTTCAACCGTTTACTTATCCGTTGCAACAGGTCGGTTATATATTGCAAAAGATAACATACTTAGTGCAACAGATGTATGGTCTGTTGGAACTATTTTTTTACTGTTTGCATGTTAGATTTACTGTTATCCTTTTTAACGATGTATGTTATAATCTATTTTATGTTCCTATTAATTTAAGATAATATAGCTCCCAAAAGAAAAGAAACTGAATCAAGTTGAAGTAAAGGAACAAGTAAAGAAACTAGGCTACATCCACCACTCTATGATCTTTCATTGCAGGCGTTATCTCAATCAGGAGCACAAAATAATGAACACGGGGAGGAGGAATATTTCAAAAGATATGATCCAAATGCTAATAGCACTTCTACCGAAGAATTGGTCACAACCTTCAGCATTGATTATTATCCTGTAAGAATGCAGTGCGATGGTGCCACAGATTTAAAGGGTGATTTCGTGGTTAAGTCAACTATGGGAAAATCTTTCGACGTCTTCAAAAGAAATACTTCGAGAACAAAAATTGGATTCTTATTTCAGGGAGAGCTGCTTTGGGCAATATCTTGATTTACCGAAGGACAACAATGCTCGTTTCCAAATGAAAATGGTATATAATCTTCTGAAGCATAGGTTTATGTATGAAAACAAATATAAGATGGATGAGGTGTGGATAAATTACTGTGACATGCTTATTTATTTTAGTTGGAAAGAGTTTTTCATAGTTACTAGACTAAAATGTTATCCTCCTCTTCCTTCTCAAGTTAAACCTACTCTAACCCAAAAACTACCCCGCACACCAAAAAAAAGACAAAGGCAAGTCGAGTGATCATGATGACTTGGTGTCCATTGTTGATCCAAGCTTTAAAAATTAAAATTTAATTGAAGCGTTGAAAGGTAAAAGACTTTCAAAGAAGCACAAGAAATCATTGTTGTTGGTTTGGTTTGTACATAATATTCTTTGGGAGAGAGACATTAACAACAACATAAGCCTCGATTTCATAAATCTCTTTAAGGATCTTGAGGCATTTAACAGCTATTCTTAGGGTTTTGAAAGCTTCAAAATGACTGTCAAATATTTTTTAACTCTGTTAATGCCAAAAATAGTTAACTTATATGGCTTTCCATGGGCTTTCATGGTAAATATTTCTTTTATTATGTTATGATTCATTTTTTCTATTCAATATTGCTTTTGATTTGTTATCGTTATGTTATAGTCTTGGGCATTTGAAGCCATTCCTTATTTGAGACAACAAGTGAACTACCAGGAAAAAGTTTCTTGTACAAGAATCATAAGATGGTTGTTGGCCAAAACTGATAAAAATACAAACGTTCTTGATCTTTTCAATCCTCCCAAGGAAGTAGTAAGTCCAATTCTAATTAAGTTTTTAATTTAATTAATGATTATTTTAAATGATTTCATCATCATTCTAATATATGTACTGATTTATTTTAGATTATCCATTCGTGGCTTGTTTTGACCAATCGAGAGTTAAAAATGCCATTTTTCTTACTTTACGATCTGGCAAACTTTATTGGACCCTAAGGTCATTGATAGAATAAAAATGGAATTGTTTGGAGCAACAACCATCACAAGAAAAATAATTTTGGACGGTGGGCTTGTTATTGTTGATGATGGTAGTGGTAGTGATGCTGCTGTTGGGGCTAATGATGCATCTCTTACAATTTTTGAAATAATAAACCATTATGATTATGTTCATACTGGTTATACAGATTTTTCCACTTCTAGGGAGTGTTCTGCATACAAATGTCAAGACTACAAGGCAAAACATGATGGAGTGATTACTGCTATTATTGCACTAATTGCTTCTGTAATAGAAATGACATCCAAGAGGAGTGTCATTTCATCAAAGAGGATTCATATCAACACACTCCACTAGAGATCAAGGTGGATAAGAGGAGAAGGAAAGATATTTTCAGGGCATCATCAAGCATCGAAAAAAGTAAAATTGTAACTTCTCTGTCTCTGTCTTGCACTACTATTTAATATACAAGGGCCACAGGAGAGTAGCATGAGCTGAAGAAGGTAAATGTTTATCATCTATTCCAACAAACAAACAGAACATATCTATTTCAATAGATGATACATCTGCTAAAAATTGTTAAACAAATATATACATCTGTTTCGACTGTTATCTAGCCTATTGCATTAGATGTGTTATCTGTTGCAACATATGTCTGTCTGTTCAGCAAATCAAATAGGATTTTGTACTATTTTAATTTGTACCAACATATGAGTCTTATCTTACAATAGATGGGTTATCTGTTTAAAATTATTATACCGCTCTGTTCTACCTGTTCGAATTTATCCGAATAGATAATCCATCTATTGCAACATAAGACTCATCTATTACAACATATAAACAATTTGTTATATATCTGTAATTATCATTGACAATTCTGGCTTTCCAGGTGGATGTCACAGTAGAAGTTACTGCTGAAGAGCATATTATCATAGTTGAGAATCCATCAAATGCTTCCAAAGAAGAAGAAAAAGTGGAGCCTGTCAGTTTGGGAGAATGGAGAATTACCCATTTGAAGGGTTCAACATCTCAGATAAGGCTCTAAAAAAATAACAAAGTTGATTAACGACTATTCAGAATGGATTGCTGATGGGTTGTTAAAGCATCACACCAGCAGGTACATAAATCAATTTTAAAGATATTGATTGATACAATTCTTGTTGTAAAAATATGAAATTAACACGTAAATCATCATGTAGAAAACAAAATGATGAACATTATAAAGTGAACAAATCGAGTCTTGGTTTTGATATGTTCGAATTTATTGTTGCATATTCCAGAATGAAGAATTGGTTCTATTTGATGTCACAACCCCAAAATTGTTGGAATGATGAGGTTTAAATATCATACATATTACTATTAATTAATACTCTATTTAATTGCATCTGTGTATTAATTTTTTTATTACGTAATCTGAAATGTTTGATACTATGTGCAGCACATAGATGCCATTTTTTACTACCTCCGAAAGAAGGCCAAGTTGTAAGCACAAGAACAATATAGATACACGACAGACCATTGTTTGTTCAAAGTTTACATCAATAATGCCTACGGTAGGTATTGTCAACAACAGCCGGAAGTTTTCCAAAATGAGAAATGCTTAATCAACATTATCAAAGATTTTAGTATTCAAATTGACTTACCTTGGCACTTGGTCAACAAAGTGTACATCCCTATAAATTATGGTGAAGAATTCCATTGGGTGTTGGTTGTCGTCATTCTAAAAGAGAGGCACATTCGAGTTTATGACTCGATTTTACGAAGGACACGTTCTGAGCCGTCATTTGAGATACAAAAGCTGGCGCCAAAATATTGCCTACTTACCTTGATATGAGTGGCTTTTTAGACAAAAAGGTTCGTACTGATTGTTCGACGATTGAAGCATATCGGGATAAAATGGGTAATTCATTCGATGTAGAATATGTTGAAAGAATTGCTCAACAAACCATTGGTAGCCAATAAGTATATGTATCATGATTTAGTTTCATTTCATAAATTTAATAACGCTTACATGAACTGCAAGATATGGATTATTTTTTTTTAAAATGCAGGGATTGCAGTCTCTTTGTTGCCGCTTACGTCGAGTATTTGAATGATGGATTACAAGTACCAAATGATGGACTTGATAATGGATTACTCCGTAAAAAATATGCTGCTCTCTTATGGAAATATGGAGAAGAGAAAGCTCAGAAATCATACGCAAACGATATTAAAGATCCACGATGAACAAAGCTGAATTACGTAGCACCGGATGAAGAACAAGTTGTCCATATTGAGTAGATATTTATAGCTTTAGTCTGTCAAAGTAATAACCTCTCCTCCTTGGTTAACTTGTTGATTTATTTATAGAGTAGATCATTTGTACCCATAGTAATTTTTTTACATTTCATTTATTTATTGAGTTATTTCATATAATTTTTGAAGGCTTCAATTTATTTTATTCTGTCTTTGAATATAATTTAATCCTTAATTTTGTTTTAAACTTGTTAATTGAAATGGAATACTAGATTCAAATATCGCAACAGATAATACATCTGCTGCAACAGATGACATATCTTATCAAACAGATTTAGACATATGTTGCAACATGTAGGTCATCTGTTGAAAATTATATAATAGCTCTTCCTATTTTTTTTGATTTATTCCAATAGATTACCTATCAGTTACATCAGATAGATTATATTTTGTAATAAATTGTATATCTATTGCAACAGATCTACTGAGAAACATCTGCATAATGCAACAGATAACCAACCTATTGTAATAGATAATCTATCTGTCATAACAAATATGATATTTGTTACAATAGGTAGATAATCTGTTGCATTATGAAAATTCAACTTTCGTTGAACATAAAAAATTGCCAATACATGTAATGTAAAGTGAAGTGTCTTGAAATAAAAAATTATTATCGTGTTCATCTCTGTTTTTGTACATATTCTTATTTATACACGGGCTCCAAGCATGTATTTAGTACCCCATAAGCCCAGATCTCTTGTATCTTTTCCATAGCGGCTGGCATAGACTGGCCATTTCTATGCTGATTAGCAAACACTCGATGTATGTAAGAGAGTACAGCTCGCACGTGGCACCGGTGTTATTTTTTAAAGCTGCATGCCCTTTTTCGACCTTATAATCCCATGATTTCTTCCCCAAGACTTTCGCCGGCAAATGATCCATCAGTTTAAAAACTTCTTGAGTGGCTGCACGTGGGCTAAAAACTTGGCGTCCTTGAAGACAGGTAAGTTGCAGTCATAAACCTTAATCTTTCCCTCATCGAGTAGTATCTCCACAGTGAGAAAATGTTTGACTTCCACATTCATGACTGCAAGGATTCTCTTTGCCTTGGTCCAGCTTTTGCCGTGTGGATATGAGCTCTTCCCTCTAACATATTTAATTATGTCTTCATCCCATTCAAATGTAGAAACTAACCGATCAATTCCCTGGCCACCGGTACGAGCTTTTTTTTAGAGATCATCATATCTACTCTTTCTATTATTGTAGAAGTTGAGGTCTATTATCCTATCGGTAGCATCATAAGCATCCAGGTACGCTAGTTGCCTACCCCTCATGAGGCAGAAAAATTCATCAATATATTGTGGTATAAGAAGATAATTTTTAAATAGGTTAGTAATTGTAAAGAAGAAAGACACAGTGGAAAGATTCTGTTGTAGAGGGTTCTCTGAATCAGTTCACAGATTACCCAGCTAACGCAACTTATGCAACAGATGTGTATTATGTTGCAAAACAATACTCAGATATTGCAACAGATTACACATCTGTTGTGTAGCTTCTTCTTTATGGAGCATATAGGAAGGCTAGGTTACAAAACTAAACTTACATTGTCCATGTGCCACTCACACATATTTCTCATATTTGTGAAATCTTTGGCGGCAAATGAATGCATGGTGTATTCTTCTGGAACCTTCATCTTGTCAATCATGATTTATTACAGTTACTTCTTCTCTTCATCGCCAAGTACTGCGTATATGTCCACCTTCTTCAACAGCTCATGAATTTCAACAACTCTTAGAGCGGGAGGAGTTGCAATTTTTTTAGATTTTTGATTGGAGAGTACTTAGCTAATTGCTCTTTTCTTTCTCCTAACCGCCATTTTAGGAGTGTACAATTCCCTCACCTTGTCGTATGGTATGAAAACCCTCTTTGATTTCAACTCCTCAACAGCTTCAACAATAGCCTCTAATTTTTCAAGGAGTTGATCTTTTCTGTCCTTGCATACTTTGCATTTGCAATAAGAACATGAAGGTGAAGAGGGGCGAGAGGTACCTGTGCAAGGGGTGTTTTCAAATGTATTTATTTTTTCCTGAGCACTAACATGCTCATAATCACAACTGGAAGAAACAACAGCATCAGAATGGCTGCCACCATCATCAACAACTCCACCAGCAATACCTCCAGAAGAATCACCCAGATCCGCTGTAGTAGGTTGGTCATAAAGAGCTTCAACATTAGACTGACCTTGCCTAAATTCTCTTCTTATGGATGTTGCTCTAGCGAATTCCTTCTTTATTAAATCCACCGTTGGGTCTACTGTTGTATCAATAAGACCTAGAGTAATAAAAGAAGCCATCCCCAACTCCTGCTCAATAGGCACAATCCAAGTATGCACAACCTATAAAAATAGATAAAAGACATCTAAATCATATAATAATAATTTGCAGTCAGCTAGGATACATGTCAACACTGCCAACTTATGCAATAGATGATCTATCTGTCGCAATAGCTGATCTGTATGTCGCAATAGATTGATAATATTTTGCATTAGATTACCCATCTATTACATAATTTGTAGTAGATGGGTAGTTTATTGAGTTGGGTTCAGAGAACTAGAGAAACAGATGGTTAATCTATTGCAAAATATGGATCATCTATCGCAACAGATTACCCATATATTGCACCAGTTACAGTTGATGGGTAATTTGTCACAACACTATAACACCTCAAAATCTAATTCCCGAGATGCCACACAATACTTTGAACTGCAAATAGTCCTGAGCTAACCCTGGCTGCTTTCTACTAAGTCTAAATCTCAAAATAGGGGAAATACAAATATGAAATCATAATAAATGCAGAAATATTATCTGTCTGATAAAGCAAATACTAAAAATCTGAATACTGAAACTAAAATTTGAAACTAAATCTAATAGTCCGACAAGCCTCTACCGAATGAATCTAAAGAGTCAGTAGGACAGGCCCCAGTGGACTCAAACTGTCTAAAATGAATAATGAATTATCTAATAATAATCTGGAAATCTGACTAGCTAAGTCCCTGAACTATGAGGACTCACCAACTACAGGGATGTATATGAGATGCTCGAAAGTCACTCACATTGCTGAGATTGAGCACCTAAACCTACATTATGAGACAATATAACACATAGATGTATATGTGGATCAGTACTGTGATGATATACTGAGTATATAGGGTGAATACGATAAGTAAACAATATCATCACAATTAATAAAATAATGCATGCTAAATGTTAATGACTCACATAGGCTTGAGTAAATCTGAAATATGAAGATCATGAATCATAAATAATAAAGCATATACTGTAAATCTTGTGAGCCATTACACTTAGTTCTGAAATCTGGAAAATACTCTATCTTAGGGGTTCAAAAATCCAAAAACTTATTCTGCATGAGAGGTTCTTCTAATCGACATAAGCTATGTGAGCATTCATGGAGTCCAACGTTCTTGCCTTCCTAAGGAAGGGATACTCACGTTAGGGAGAAGAGTCATACTCTTGCCAGGGAGTATAACCTATTTGAGTGATCACATATCTGTCATCCACGTAGAAGTGGGAATAATCTGAATCCTATGTTGGCACATAGTTCTAGGGTATGAAACTGTAGTAATATACCCATCTCAGTGCTAAATACTACTTACAAGACAATCTATATGCTCATTCTGATGTAAATCCACTTTTAAAATAGTCTAATAGTTTATAATGATAACCGACTGGATATATGTAAAGTTAAATCTGTAATCTGAATCTATAAAGTGGATTTCATATCTATTTTGAGACCAAAAGGTCAAATCTTTAACAATAAGCTGAAAGGAATCTAGTCATAGGGTGCTTATAACACAACAACTCTTAAAATAACAATCTTTAATTAGGGATTAGTGACCCATGTATCAATCTAATGTTAAACGCCATAAAATTTATGCCTGGTAATGTAAACATGTGCAATTTAACTTAAAATCTGAAAATTTTTTCAACAGTCATAAAAATATGGTAATAAGCATGTAATTCAACTTCTAAATCAATGGAAATCTCATAAGCTTGTAAATGACAAATATGGGTATAAACTCTAATTTCAATCTCTTAGGAAATAACATAAAAATTCAATAATTTCATAATTTAAAATAAATTTTTGGGCACAAAGATGAAAGGAGTATCCTTCTTCATAACCCCACATACCTTAATTGATGTTCTTTGATGGAAATCTTGAATCTTGGATCTCTATTGATGCTTTGGAGATGAATTGTTAGAGTTCTTATACTGGGATACCTTAATCTTGTATTATCTTGGAGAATTAAAGAAGGAATTTGGGTTTCTTGGAGAGGAAGTATGAGCCATAGGGTTTTACTTGAGAGAGAATGATGAATAAAGCATAAAGTACTTTGAAATATGATTAATTATTTGTTTTTGTACGGATTGAGGGTTGGAGATTTACCAAAATACCCTCTTTAAAATTTTATACAAAACTAAAAAACGTACATTTTTTCAAACTACGTGGCCACCGCGATGCGCCACAATCTCGGAGCCCTTTAGTTTGTCATTTTGACCACTGACACGACGCTCCAGTATTGCGAGGTCTCACTGGAAATTGCCAAATGGGAAATTATCCCTCTCCACTATGCGGTGCTATCATGGAGGGAAAATATAAAATGACAATTGGGATTTTACACTGCTTCGCGATGTGATAAGGGTCCAAATGATGGTGTTTTGCGATAGGAACTTAAAATAGCCATAATTTCTTACCCGATTATTGGATTTAGGAGAATCTTATATCGTTGGAAAGCTAATTCAATTTCCTACATAATGTAAAGTCTAAATCTAAAGAATTCCATAGGAAATAAAAATCATTCATTGTAGAATCTAATCCTTGGTATTTTTGGGATGAGTTTAAGCTAGGAAAAGTTTGGGTATTACAAACAGGTGACCCATCTATCACAACAGATGGCATATCTATTTTAATATCTGTCTTTGAGGAAAATTAGTTTAGTTAAAAGAAGACATACTGTATCATCTGGAGTTTTAAAGAGATCAGCCTCCTTAATATTTTTTTCCTGCCCTTTAGAGCCAACCACCTAAGGATCTTTGGATCAAAAACCTCATTCTGGTAATCCTTGAACTTCTTTCAGAGGGGAGGAATGACTTCACATGCCCAAGCCTAAAAAATGTAAGTAGGAAGCAATCCAAAAAAGTTATAATAACTATATTCAATATAAATTAATGGATGAGTAAAAATAGTGATCAATTTTACCATGAAAGCCTAAGGAAAGCCGTAGAATGTGATCGTCCTTGTGGATAGCTTTGTCAGTAAATATTGGAAAGTTAAGTAGTAGCTGACATATCCCTAGGGATGATCGTTAAATTTCTCAAAATTATCATCAAATGCCAACAAATCATCTTCTATGACTTTCCTAACGTCTCTTGCCAATAAAATGGAATGGCCAAACCATACTAAGCACAATTTCTCCTTGTAGTGATTTGGTATGTTTTTATCCTCGAGATCTACCATCAAATCCCCTGCTTTGTAGTTATGTCATACAACAATACCCAAAAACCCATATTTTTTCCCTTGTATTTGTTGTACCCTTTGTGGGGGTAATTCCTTGATGAGAAGTTCTTTTGGACAATCGCATCTCAAGCCCGTCATCATGGCAAACTCTTTCAATCCAAAAAAAATTGGCATTCCATATTAGTTGATCCAGATTTCATCTATTTATTTTTACCCTCCTTCGAATCTTCCTCATCCCTCGCGTACTTGATCCTACGCTTGAGAAAACCATATACCATGCTCATTTGTAAACGGAGAGTGTGGTCCTCAGGCAGCTTAAGAAAGTATGCAAAGCAGCTCTTCTTAAAAAGTCAGTCTATGTTTTCATTCTTCATAATTCTTCTTAATGCATCAAAATGTTTCTCCAACTGACATTTAAGTACAAGGTCACCAGTTACTTCTTTAAGGCTATACATCGGTATCGCAACTCAAAACCTATCGATACTAATGATTTTGATAGGATCAATGAGGGTATTTGATATTAATTCATGCCCCAATGGTGAGAAGGAGTTCTCACTTTCCTCAACTTTATTTTTCCTTGACTGAGATTGTTCAGGAAGTTCTTTCGAATATATCTGTACTCTAGCCTTTTTTGTTGGGTGGTCAAAAGTTGATCCACTTTCAATTTCAGTTTCTTTTCTTTTGGGATCCATCTTTTAGCTACAAAAAATAGAAAAACAAAAATTACAAAACATTTAATGTCTGGATAATTTAAAAAAAAAGATAAGATAAATTTTAATAAATTATTATATGTCACATTACAAAAAAAATACTCCAGGGAATAACCCATCAGTTGGAACAGATGAGGAAACTATTTGAAGACCTAGTTAATATCTCTCAACAGATCTTTCACCTGTTGTAATAGATGGACCACCACCACCACCACCAACACTACAACCAATTCCACCAAGACAAGAAATAATGCCACAAATACCAACATCAAGACCACTGACACCACCACCAAAACTACAAATACCAACACCATCAACAAAAGCCACCAAAAACACCACAAACACCATCCAACAATACCACGACAGTCAACAAAACACTGAGAAACATACTAGGGTTTTCTGAGGTGCTTCCTACTTTTTTTAGCATCAAAACTCAAAATTGTTAACCCATTCTCAAAATAATACAACTAAAAGTCTTCATTTTTTATCATTAACTATAAAGCCTTAATTTTTAGAAGAAAGAATAAATGTCAAAATCTTCTCAAACTCTGTTACCTGCGAAGACATAGAAAATAATGGATACAAGCTAGAATAAAGTCAAAAATAACAATTATATGGTCGGAAATAGGAAGAAAATTGATTTGTTTTGAAGGGTTGAACAATATGTTGAGTAGTTGTTGTCTGTATTGTTGAGAAAGAGAGAGAGAGAAGAGTGAGAACTTTAGATTTGAAATGAGAAAAAGTTTTTCACGTAAATGGATGATTTGTATGGGTTGATTTGTAATTTTGTAAAAGAATGACAAGTTTTGAAATTGTTAATTTGGTCCATATTGATCTTAATTTATTTTTAACATTTTAAAAGATATATTTTTTAAAATATTAATTTAATGAGAATCTTTTCAAATTAGAGAGATCGATCAAAGCCTCGGATCGGGGTAAATGCAATACTAATACCATGCAATTACAACGACTCAATTGAAGCTGTAGTTGACCCTATGAACTCATTCATTCATCCCTAGTTCCACCTAAATCAATTTAGGTACTATCTTAACATTAAGTTAATGAGAATCTTTTCAGCTCAGAGTGATCGATCGATGACTCGAGTTGGGATGAACGCAATACCAACACCATGTAATTGCACAGACTCAATTGAAGCTGTAGTTAACTCTATAAACTCGTTCATTCATCCCTAATCCCACCTCAATAAATTTAGATACTATATTAACGTCAATTTAATGAGAATATTTTGAAATCAGGGTGACCGATCGAAGACTCGGGTCGGGATGAACGCAATACCAACATTATGCAATTGTAAAGATTCAATTGAAGTTGCAGTTAACCCTATGAACTTATTCATTCATCCCTAGTTCCACCTAAATCAATTTAGGTACAAGATTAAAAGTAATTTAATGAGAATATTTTCAACTTAGAGTGATCGACCGATGACTTGGGTCGAGATGAACACAATACCAACATCATGCAAATGGAAAGACTCAATTGAAGCTGTAGTTGACCCTATGAACTTATTCATTTATCTGTAGTTCTATCTAAATCAATTTAGGCACTAGATTAACATTAAGTTAATGAAAACCTTTAAACTCAGAGTGATCGATCGATGACTCAGATAGGGATAAACTCAATACCAATACTATTCAATTGCAAAGACTCAATTGAAGTTGTAGTTGGCCCTATGAACTCATTCATTCATCCCTAGTTCCACCTAAATCAATTTAGGTACTAGCTTAACATTAAGTTAATGAGAATATTTTTAACTCAGAGTGATTGATTGATGACTCAGGTCGGGATGAACACAATACTAACACAATGCAATTGTAAAGACTCAATTGAAGCTGTAGTTGACCCTATGAACTCATTCATTCATCCCTAGGTCCACCTAAATCAATTTAGGAACTGTTTTAAAATTAAGTTAATGAGAATCTTTTCAACTAAAAGTGATCGATCAACGACTCAGGTCGGGATGAACGAAATACCATTACCATGCAATTGTAAAGACTTAATTGAAGCTGTAGTCGACCCTATAAATTCATTCATTCATCCCTAATTCCACCTAAATAAATTTCAAGAGAATCTATTTCAATAAACGACTGAGCTAATGGAAATTTTCAAATAGATATTCGTATCTGTTGCAACAGATGGCATATCTAATTTAATTATTAAATAGACATTTGCATTTGTTATGACAGATGACTGAGCTGTTGGAAATTTTCAAATAGATATTGATATATGTTGTAATAGATAACATATTTGATTTAATTATCAAATGGACATTTGCATCTATTTGTACAAATAATTGAGCTGTTGGATTGTTTCAAACAAATATTGATATTTGTTGCAATAAATGACATATCTCATTGAGTAGTCTTGTCTTTTATTTTCAATGTTACCCGTCTTCATCGTGCCCCTCTAATTTATTAATGAATATTAATTAATGAATATTTACCCATGACATCCTTCAACCCTAAATTTATTTTATTTATCTCTCATCTTTTTTTTTCTTTCTCTCCTCGTTAGGGTTATCACAACCTTTTTTCTCTCTTTTCTCTCTTATTTAGGGTTATGACAACCTTTTTTTTAAATTTATTTTCTCTCTTTTTTCTCATAAAAATCCTTTTGGATCTAAGCTGATCCATATCTTTCCTCGACTGAAATTGCTGTTTTGATCCCTTTTTGATATTGCAGGTAAGGTATAGTTTACTATTGCTCTTTTATTTTAGTCTTCTTCTTTGAAAGTTTTTTACATTTGTTATTTATTTAATTATAATTTATACATATTATATTTATTTAAAAAATTTAAAGGAACTTTTAAGTGTTGAATAAACGAGTCAAGAATTTTTATTACAATAGGTGAAAAAGGTCATCTGTTGGGAGAAGTTTAAAAACCTTGTTGGTAGTATCATTTTTTCTAATGTATTTTTTTTGTTTCGTTGTTGCTGACTCTATTATTGATGTTGTTGGTGGGGTTGGTGTTGTTGGAACTTGTTGTGTGGTGTTGGAACAAAGGATGTTGGTTCTTTGTTGATGATGATGTCAGTGGTGTTGGAACAAATGATGTTGTTGGTGTTTTTTATTTGTTGTTTATTTGTAGCTTATGCTGTTGTTGATCTTGCAATAGACGAAGCAACTGTTGGAGCAAATCAAACCACTATCAAGGCTGGTTTGATGTATTCTAACAGACTCCATATTTGTTCCAACAGACTCCACACCTATTGCAATAGACTCCACATCTGTTGCAACAGACTCCACATCTATTGCAATGGACTCCACATATTTTTTATGTTCTTCTCTTGTTTGACATTAATTTTTTTCCTCTTCTTTGTAGATATAAGAAACTGAAATTTGATCAACTTTTGCTCAACCAACACAAGAGGCTACAGTAAAGATGGGTTCAGAGAAATAAGTTGATTGTAATGGAACCACTTCATAGATGGGAGGTATGTATTACTGATAATGTTATCGTGAAAACACACATAGAGTACACTGATTTTGTGAATGTTGTTTTTACTGTTTAGTCATTGATCATTCAAAAAGATATTTGCAATTTTATAGTTAAGTTTGATAGGTCCAAACTGATTAGGCCGAGGGACCCTTAATATAGTTCTAATATGTAACAACTCGAGACTACCCCCTAGTCATCACACGGTGCTTGGAACCACAAGTGATCTCAAGCTAACCCATGAACTAGCATACTGTTAAGAAACTAAATTATAACATAATAAATAGATGTTTTGCTGTGCGGAAACATAATCATACTGAAAATCTAAAATAAATACAATACTGATAAAGCTTTACAATCTGATAAATCTGAAGAATGAAACTGGAACTACATGACTGACTCTGACTGACATCTATGAAACCTCTACTATACTAACTATAAATAGCTGGGACATACCTCCAACTACCATAATTCAATACACATGAAAGGAAATAAATTGTACATAAACTAAAACTGTTTGGAGTTCTCGAAGTAGGAGAACTCATCACCTGCTGGATGGAATCTGCAACTGTCTGATCGTGATGTGCGAGCTACAACTGGTACCTGCATTATGAATCAATGTAGCCACACAGACATATATGTGGACCAGTACGTCTGGAATGTATAGAGTATGTAGGGGGGAATGAAATAAGTAAAACTGATTTCATATGTAATCGTAAAACATTGATGCTAAGTGTAAGTAGTCTCACCAATAGGTTGGAATAAACTAAAAAATGAAATATCTTAAAGCATGAGTGAAAAACATTCTCTGATAAGATGGTGAGTCTCTATACTTAGTTTCTGTAAACTTTAATTTAATGATATAAGTATAACTGAAGCTGGGATATGGTAGAACATGGATATTGTATGAATACTGACTCTTTAACTACATGATAGAGATTGGCATAAATCGAGGATTTGAATATACAATCACACTGAGTATGAATGCATAAACATACTAACTTATTTGATTAATTAAATGACTAATAGATGGATACTGTTCATGTAAGACTGAACTGCACTTAGTTTGAATAGATGGACTGAAACTATAGAGTATTATACATATGAGGTAAGGACTGACTGAGTAACATGAGATAACTGATCATGAATGCATGAAAATTATATTATTTGAGAATACAAGACATAGAGTATAACATGATTCTGAAATAGTCTATAAATCAAGGTACTAAAATACTGATAATTGAATAGCTGATAACTGTATGCTATGGTCAAGAAAACTTGGAATTGAACTAAGTTACAAGTCTGATTACTCAGTTGAGACTATCACTGAGACTATAACTAAGACAGTAACTGAGACTGTAATGGATACTATAACTGAGATTTTTACTGAAGTTGAGTATTGAGTTTTGATAACTGAGTATATGATATCTGAGACTACTTATAACTAAATTACTGTCAACTGGGTGACTATTTCTGACAGTCCTAATTCTGTAGAACTGAACTGAGTTCTATACTGAGTCTAAAACTGAAACTAAAATTATAGGAGGTATCATATAACTTATATGCCCCAATCTGAGCTGATTGGGATCCAACCTGTAACCCTAGTTGGAAGGGTGTCAGTACCGTGCCATGGGTACTAACACTAGATGTGTAGATCTACTATCCTGATGTACTGTATTGACCTGAAGGACTAAGGGTATCAAGCCTAAACTGACGAGTGACCCCTGCGAGATAGTCAAGCCTAAACTGATGGGTGACTTCTCATATCCTATACTGGCTACATAGTTCTTGAATACAAAGACTGCTACTAACGGCTCTGCCTAACTGATGGGGAATCTTCCATCCATGCATTCTCTCGATGCTAAATCCTACTCCCAACTAAAAGACACTGAGAAAGAAGGTGATCGCAAATATGGAGACAAATGGACCTACAAAACTGCTTCAAATATGCATCCCCAAGAGACAATTTTGAGCCCTTCTACCATTCAGCTGTAGTCCATCATTTGTTTAGAAAGTGCACTGTAAATTATTCATACCTAAAATAATAATTTAACCCTATATACACACTGTAATTTTTCAGCTGAGGGAGTTCGGATGAACCTCCTGGGCTCCATGTAGATCAAAACATTTTTTTTATATATTTTTGTTAAAAAAAGTCATTCATTCTAATATGAGTTAGTTATTATGTGGGCTAAAATTATGGAAACATGTTTTTTTAATTTCTTCAATTATATTTATTTTCAATTTAAAAAAATAAAATAAATAATCTCCTACCCTCTCCATAATTCTTTCTTACCCAATCTTTCTATAATTACAGATTATAATACAATATCCTTAATTTCTAATTTATGAATTTTGAATTTGCAATAATATTGATGATAGAATTACAGTATGAAAATTGATGCCAAGAAATATTATATTTTAATAATTATTTGTAATGTTTGAGATTGTATACAAACTAGTATTGATGTATTATTTTAAATAATTAAGTTGAAATCAGTTTATATATAATGAAGACTTATCTTAAATGATTTCCAATTTTTTGGTTCTCAATTTATGGAATCAATATATAAGATTCTACCTACAAATGATGTATTCTTATAACTATTTTTAGTGTATGAAAATGGTACATAATATGATATTCACAAATTAGTTTAATAAATTCCATTGAAATTAGTTATATACTCATTTCATTCTTAAGTAATGTTCTTTTTAGTTTTTATGAAATTGATATTAAAATTGATATTAATGAAATTTTTTATATGTCACATTTGTATGAAATAAATCTTCTCAATATGATAATGCAGAATCAATCAGTACAATTTTTTTTTTTTTTTTTTAAATATGCAAAAACTGAGATAATAAAGAGAAGAAGGCATGTACCAATGGAGTGTAAATATTCAAAAGTGGAAATAATAGAGAGAGAAAGGCTTGTATTGATGGAATGCAAATATTAAAGACCAATTTTAACAAAGAAGAATTGAAAGGCGTGTATATATTGGGAAAGTAAAAAAAGAAAAAATTACGTTTTCTAAAAAAGTAAAAACCGTGGATATAGAATGTAAATTCAACACGGTAATTTAGACTAGTGGAAAAAGATGAATAAAAAAATTAGGATAAATATAAATTATATCTAAAGATATTTTTAAATTAAAGTAAATAAATAATATTTACTTAAATCTACTATAACTTGCAATTAAAAATGTAATTTAATAATTACATAAAGATAATATTACAAATTGCAATAAATAATCTAATAAGTACATGTTGGATAATTTTCACATTAAACTAATACTGATCAAAAGCATAAATCATGAGTGTATATGTTGCTTTTAGAATACTTGTCTTTCAGATAGTTACATATATATATATATATATATATATATATATCTATATATCTATATCTCTCTCTATATATATATTGTAAGACTCCGCAAAATTTCAAACTTAACTCAGTCCTTTAAACTTTTTAAGGGGTCCCAGACTTAGAAAATTCTAGCGAAGTATTCAAACTTACTTTATTTTAGGCCTTCGAAAGTTGGCAATATCATTTCGAGACCTTAAAGTCCTTTAAATGTATATATTTTAGTTAATTCATGATCAGGAAGGTCAGGAGGTGTTCCTGGACAAGTTTTCGATTTTTTGGACTTTGTTTGAAGCTCGTTTGGAATCCTAAAATAGTGTACCAATGCGATCTTGGTGCGCCGCATGGGCTATCGCGCTGGCTAATATTTTCCCAAGCTACCAGCATCAAATTCCAGTGAGTCAGTGCGATTTTGGCTCGACGTATTGGATATCGTATCGGTGCATCGGAGTGCTGCGTCTTCCTGCGCATCGGCAATCCAATTTTCACTCATTAAAAGACCGTGTTCTTGGGGGTATTTGGGTCCTTTTTCCCAACTCTCAGCCCCTAAAACAAAATATTTAGTACCCTAGGAAGCAAATAAACCCATTCTTTCTCAATTTCGCTCAGCAGCAAGACTTAGGGTTTTTAAAGTTCAAATCAAGAACTCAAGATTCCACTATTAGTCTCCAAAAATTGTTCATGAAGGTATGTAAAGTGTTTATCCAAGGGTCCCTTCCACCCTTGGAGTTCAAGAAAATTCTTTTAAAAATATGAATTGTGATTTCTATGTTGTGGGTTTGAATGTATTCATGTTGATGTTGTGGTATGTGTTCCAAATTGAAATCTTTATATATTTCTTCATATTATGATAACATGTAAGTTGAATTTTGATTCTCTTATATTGAAACCCTTGAATTATGAAGTCATGTATTAGCATTGTTGTTCAAGCCCAAGTATAAAGCTATTCCTACCATGTGTTTGATAAAATACTAAACTGAGACTACGGTACTTTTGTAATCCTTTGGTGGTCTAAACGATGAACTTATGCTATACCCACATATTCACAATGTCTTCCATGTTAAAGCTATGCCTTGTATGTGTTTGATGGAATGCTCATGAGATTGGTTTAATGAAATTATGATGTGTTAGTATGCATTCCTATTCATGTGCAAGTTCATGACTTTCAAGTGATTGATGAAATGCCTCATAGATCATAGTGTGAGTTGTTGACTATTGTCAAGTATTCAACAATTATCATGTCTTATTATTTTCATGCTATCGAGTACTGGGGGTATTTAATACTCGATAATGTAGATGTGTGCCTAGATCCAGTGTCGGTTACAGAATAGTCTTAGTTATGTCATGATTAGTAGTACTCTAGTTCAGTTACAGAACTCAGAAAAACTCAGTATCAATCCAGTCCCATTCGATATTCATTTCATTCCTCAGTAATCTCAGTCAGCTAATAGAACTCAATTGTATTCCGTCAGTCAACAAAACTTAGTAAGCTCAGTTCAGTTACTTAATCAGTACAATTAGTAACAGATCAGTCTAGCCTAGTATGAACTAGGAATCAGTCGAGTGTCTATTCAGTTAGGAGTAGGATTCAGCACCGAATAAACCCAAGGATGGGGGCTCACCCACCAGCAGAGGTTGTGATCCTTAGAAGCAATCCTTGCATTTCAAAACTATGTAGCCAACGTAGGTTGAGATATAACCCTATAAGTCTAGGGTTTATACATCTCATTTGAGTTCTCCTACCAGAAAGGGCTTGGTGAAAGAGCTCCCTATCAGATAGGGTTAACTCACAACTTGTCTTTACCTGTGGCTCAGTATTGACACCCTTCCAATGTGGGTTACAAGTTGGACCCCAAATCTATTCAAAAAAGGAGCATGTCGGTTAGATGATTACCTCCCACAGCCTCAGTCTCAGTCTTTAGTAAAGAACTCAGATTGTTCAATAAATTTCAGGACTGTCAGATACAGTGACTTAGCTCAGTATGGAACTCATCTAGTTTCATCAGAAACAGGACTGTTAGACACGGTCACTCAGTAAATAGTATATAAGTTATCAATTATATTAGTTATCAGTAATCCATGTTATCAATAAACTCAATATTCAGAATCCTTATGACTTTAATTATAGTTATGTATCCATGAATGTATTCTCACGTAGTCATGTTTATGTTATTTAGTTAGTTGTATTTCATGCATAGGAACCCTTGCATTTAGCCTTACCTCACTTTGCGTACTAGTATATTCAAAAGTATTGACATATACTCTTCTTTGTGCTTGGTGTTTTATATCATAGGTTCAGACGTACGGGGCACAGAGCATTCTTAGCAGTTTAGAAATTCAGCCAACAGCAGTAGACTAGAAGTGAGTCCCCATCATTCGATGATATTCTATTATTTCATTATCTCATTAGATTCAGCATTTTAGTAGATGGAGTTAGTTGGGGGATTGTCCCATCAACTTCTTATTTAGACAATTCAGTTTAAAGGATTTTCATACTAGATGTTCAGACAATATTAAGTAGTTCAGATTCTAATGTTTTATTAGACTTTATCATTTTCTTTTCATCTGTGTTACAGTTTTGAACCTTATGGCATTTCAGCCCATTTTTTTACATTATACAGTATTATTACTCAGTTATTGTAGTAGGTACCAGTCATGGGTTAGCTTGTGGTTCTTCGGGATTATGAGAACCGTGTAGCGTCTAGGGTACCAGACTCGGGGCATTACAAACTTGGTATCAGAGCCTAAGGTTCAATAGAGTCCTAGGAAGTCTAAAAGCCACATCTAGTAGAGTCTTGTTGATGGGTATGTAGTGCACTAAACTTATGTACAAGAGGCTATGAGATGTTGTAGGAATAGTTTCCCTTCTTTCAGTATTCATGTCGTGCGAGTGAGCATGAGATCTAGTTAAACTCTCATTCTAATCCACTTCTTCCTTTTGGTTATAGAATATGCCTCCTAAAAGGATTAACAAAAGAAGAACCAAGAACCAGTCATCACCCCAGCTCGTTCAGGCAGGTCCTTTGGACGAGCACGTCTCTCATTCAGAATTTAGAATTGCATGTACCACTCTAGCCAATTTAGTAGCAGCCTAGAATGAATGACCAGCTGCTATTCCGTCCAACCCAGTGGCCAATATTGCTGCAGCTAGGATTTAGGACTTCACCTGAATGAATCCTCTTTTATTCTCAGGATCTAAGCCAAAAGAGGATCCACAGGAGTTCCTCGATCAGGTTTAGAAACTCACAGATATCATGGGAGTGACTTCCAATGAGAGTGCTGAGTTAGCTGCTTATTAGCTACAAGATGTATCCCATACATGGTTTAAGCAGTGGGAGGTAGACAAGAGTACAGATGTAGAGTCCATAGAATGAAAAGAGCTTGCTATGAACTTCTTAGATAGATTCTTTCCCTTAGAGATAAAGAAATCCATGGTGTTAGATTTCATCAATCTCAAACAAGATAGTATGAGTGTGAAAGAGTATTCCATCAAGTTTACTCAGTTACCCAGGTATGCTCCCTATGTAGTGGCAGACAATAGATCCAGAATGAGCAAGTTTCTGTTTGGGTATCAGGTAGAGTGGTTAAGGAGTACAGGACTGCGATGTTGATTAAGGATATGGAAATATCTAGGCTTATGTTCCATCCTCAATAGATTGAGGAGCAGAAGTTTCAGAAGAAGGAGAGAGAAAATAAGAGAGCTAGAATAGGTAGTTTCAGCTTTGCTCAGCCAAAGTTAGAGGGTGGGAATCATTCTTAGTTCTGCTCAAAATCTACAATCCCAGTTCCATCTTCAGCTAGTGCACCAGTACCAAAGTCTAGGAATGACAGTCATGATGAGGCGCCAGGTTCCAAGACCTAGAGTAGTGCAAGCTATGTTCGTACCAACCCATTTTGTGAAGAATATTGTAAGAATCATAAGGGTATATGTAGAGCCGGTAGTGATGTGTGTTTTGGATATGGTGAGTCAAGTTACAGAGTCTGAGATTGTCCTAAGCCTGGCCCACAAAGTCAGCACAGTCGTCTTTCAGCTTAGTTCGGTCACCCAATTTAGCAGGGTGCCACTTCCAGTGCCTCCAGTAGGCAGTGCCCAAATAGGCTTTATGCATTTCAGTCCAGGCAAGATCAGGAAAGTTCTCCTGATATGGTTAATAGTAGATTATAGACCTTTTCTTTCATATGTTTATGCCTCATCTACTTCAGGAGCTTCTTGATAACGCTCAATCTACAGCTCTCGTGGGAGTGTAAAGCGGTCGTTAGCAAATATAGAACCCAACCTGGGTTGGGTATCGATCCCACAGAGAATAGCTTGGCCAACAAGCAAGAGAAATTACTAGACTTTTAGTGCAAGTCTCGTAGGAAAGGGGGGATTGTAGTATGTAACCAAAACAAGAATGTAAGAACTGAAAATAGCAAAATAAAGAGAGATTGTCACGTGTGTTGTAAACAATGAGAATTGAGGCGTTGGGGTTATGTCCACCTTCTGAGGTATACGTCTCTATTGGCTATGAGTGTGTAGAGTCTTGACATGTAATTGCTTATAGAGAATTGTAGTCGATGGTAAATCCAAGCGTCTCTCGACCTAAACAAGGACTATTTCACTTTAACTCTCTCGAGCTTAAAGCGTGACTAACGGTACGAATTCTCCAAGAAGTTAGTCCAGGTACGGCACTAGCTTTTTAATAGGAAAGGGTGTCCTACTACCTTGACATTATCTCTTTTCCAGACAAATAACTTTTCTCTCGAACAAGTCAGATGTTAGACTGGCGTTGGTCTATGCGTCTTCTTTTCTAGACAAATAACCTTTCTCTCGAACAGGTTAGATGTTAGAATGGCGTGTTCTTGTGTTTGAACCGCAAAGAATGTAGATTTAAGATGAAGAGAATAATGATATAAGCAATATACTTGTCTTGAACTCACAAACTCATAGCTATAGATAGTAACTCATTCGGCTTCCATAACCCCAACTAAGAGATTTAGTTACCCATGAATGCGAAGGATATCACGTTTTGCATGGTGGATGGCGTGAATAGTAGGTGTTTGGCGTGTGGTTTTAGTGATTCCGTAGCAAGTAACGATTCTCTTGTTGTGGAATTTAAGAGTAGACGAATGAAGAATTGAGAATGGGTTGTAGGAAGATGTCTTAATTGTAAGGAGATGAATGAATTGTCAGAATGTCTCCTCCCTCTCTAAAATCTCTAACATGATAGGGTATTTATAATACTCCTATCCTACTCCTACTCAACTAATAAAATAAATAACCAAATCCTAATATACTAATGAAATCCTTGACCCAATTGTACTAGGGTAAGGTTACAAAATTATAATCCAAATAGAATGATGAAACACATAACCTAATTGCACTAGGTTAATGTATTATGGCAAAAATCCAGCTTTGTGTCTGTAAGTCCCAAAGTCTTCAGAAATGCTGTTTTAGCCCGGGACAGATTTTCCATGCAGCAGATTTAGTCCTTTATGCGTCCAGCTCCTTTCCATCTCGTTTGTGAGCTTTCTTTTGCGTCAAGTAAGCCATAAATTGCTGTATTTTGCATCATTTATACCTGAAACTTTCCTAATCACATTTGTTAGCTCATTTACAGGAAAAAGGACTAAAAGTGTACGAAATAGATAATTAGTTCTCGAAACTAGGCTAAAATATGGGCAAAATATATTGATATAGGCGCGTAATTTCGCCTATCATCACTTCTCTATCTTTTGTAACTCTTTGCATAACAGTTAACTTTAAAGTCAGACCAAATATTAACAAAACCTTTCTCAGTCTCCACCCTAGTGGGTCAGTCTATCGTAGCCCAACGGGTATACATAAACTGTTCGGTTATGATATCTCAGGAAGTCAGGCTTCCAGATTTCAGTAGTACTATTAGTACGTGTAGAAAAGTAAAGGGTGGGAATGATGCCCAACCCGTCTTTACCTCTGTTCAAATTTTTGTACTTTAGTCATCACGATACCTATGCATGCTTTATGTCTCAGCTCTATGAACATAACTTATATTCACGTACTTTCTATAGAATCACGTGCACTTACATTTCCTAATATGAAGAGTTACAGTTCACTCAGTAGTACAAATCATGTTTTATAATACAGAAAACTCCAAACTTAGGTCATATAACTTATGACTACTACTTCCATGCCTTACAATGTTTTCATCCCCATTACCATCTTGATTACAGTCATTGTTACAGGCTTATACATAGTGTTAACCTCAGTTTTACTCCAGTAATCAGATTCATATCATATTATATGCTTGGTCTTGCATTCTTAAATAATTAAGTTTTCACGAATTCATGCTCAGTTATTTCATATTATCCAGTCAGTCCTTACCTCGTATACATGACACTCTATGGTTTCAGTTTAGTTATTCATGCTAAGTACAGTTCTGTCTTGCAGACCCAGTAATTCAATTATTTGTCATTCAGTTAACTCAGTAAGTTAGTATGCTTATTCATTCATGCTCAGCACCCATGCAAATATTTTCAGTAGTCTCAGGTGAAGGGTTGTACTAAGGTGGAGAGTATAGTCGAAAGGATATTTAAGGGATATCTCTAAGCTCAAAATTTTTTGTTGCAGTGCATAAGGCTTAGCCACTTCATATTAGATAATGTTTCGTAGGCCATGACTCACATTACAAAACTTATTCAGACTATGCCAAGATTTCCTTACCCCGTAAAGCCATGAGAACTCTATAAAAAGAGCATCAGGAAAAGGCTCCAGTCGAGTATAAGTTTTCAGCATAAGTTAGTCTGTAGAGCTTGTGATTCAGTTTAGCAGTCATGTGGAAAAGTTCGTATGGTTTCCCATATTTACATTTATTCGTGCTGTCCGAAGTCTCATGAACATAACTGTTCCAAAATGGGGCAACCAAGTAGTTGGATATTCATCCCAGTCCATGTATCAGGTCTCAATTTCAGACCCTAGATATTATATCCAGTTATGACTCGGTTTGTAGGTGCCGTATGCATCATCCCAGTTTTCCTCAGTATCTCATCCAAGTCAGTATTCTTTGAGGGACAAAATGTCTCAAAGGGGAGATGCTCTATAATCCCCGAGCTATCATATCCTAAACCCTTCAACTTTTCTTCACGTAACGAATCTAGTTTGGAATGATGGGTACTCATAGGTTGACCCTCAAGTTCCAATCTCAGTCGTGAGCTATGTATTCAAGGGCTTAGTTCAGTGCCTGATATTTAGTCCACGTATCACACTTTAAACTCAATAATGTCCCCAAGTCCCTCTAGTCAAAGTTCTTTGGCAGAATCAGTCCGTTGAGGGAGCTACTTGAGAAATAAAAGTAGACATATGGACCAAGTATCCACACCTCTTCTCCTCTAATCAAGACTTAGTCCAAGGTATTGTCTTTTCTTAAGATTATTCAGTTTCATGCTCAGATTTTCATTACAAACTTGGTATCATTTACCAATGCATATTCAATCATATGTTCATGAGTTGGTTTAGTTGTGTATTCATGCATAATATATGCATGATCAGTATGAAAAACTTAGATTATTAGTACTCTTAGTCATGCATTCATGAATCATCTTAGTCATGTACTCATGCATTAGATATGTTTATTCAGTATGAAATTCAGCATGTCAGTAATATCAGTCCTATAGTCAAGTCCCAGATGTTCATATCTAGTAAGTAGATTCAGCCTACTAGTACTTTCATTTCAATCAGTCTCATTCGAGGATGAATATTCACAAGGGGGAGATATTGTATGACCCCACAAAATTTCTAGCTTAATTCAGTCCTTTAAGCTTGTTAAGGGGTCCCAAACTTAGAAAATTCTAGCTAAACATTCAGACTTAGTTTACTTTATGCCTTTGAAATTTGGCAATCTCATTTCATGACCTTAAAGTCGTTTAAATGTCTATATTTTAGTTAATTCATAATCAGGAAGGTCAAGAGGTGTTTCCGGACAAGTTTCGAATATTTCGGACTTCATTTGAGGCTCCTTTGGAATCCCAAAATAGTGTACCAATGAGATCTTGGACCGCCGCATGGCCTATCATGTTGGTTAATATTTTTCCCCTCTACCAGCGTCAAATTCCAGTGAGTCGGCACAATCTTGGCATAACCGTTGGATATCACGTCGGTGCCATCAACGCGTCGCGTCCCATAAAATATGAAATTTAATATCCTAGGACGTATTCTTGGACGTATTTGGGTCTTTTTTCCCTGAGTCTCATCCCATAAAATATGAAATTTAATATCCTAGGAAGCAAATAAACTCATTCTTTCTCAATTTCTCTCAAGAACAAGCCATAGTATTTTTAAAGTTCAAATCAAGAACTCAAGATTCCACCATTAGTCTCAAGAAATTCTTCAACAAGGTATGTAAAGTGTTCATCTAAGGGTCCCTTCCACCCTTGGATTTCAAGAAACTTCTTTTAAAAACATGAATTGTGATTTCCGTGTTGTGGGTTTGAATGTAATCATGTTGATATTGTGGTATGTGTTACAAGTTGAAATCTTTATGTATTTCTTGATATTATGATAGCATGTAAGTTGAATTTTGATTCTCTTATATTGAAACCCTTGAATTATGAAGTCATGATGTATTAGCATTGTTGTTCATGCCCAAGTATAAAACTACACCTACCATGTGTTTGATAAAATGCTAAATTGAGACTATGGTGATTTTGTGATCCTTTTGTGGTCTAAACGATGAACTTATGCTATACCTACATGTTCACAATGTCTTCCATGTTAAATCTATTCCTTGTATGTGTTTGATGGAATGCTCATGAAACTGGTTTAATGAAATTATGATGTATTAGTATGCATTTCTATTCATGTGCAAGTTCATGACTTTCAAGTGATTGATGAAATGCCACATATATCATATTGTGAGTTGTTAACTATTGTCAAGTATTCAAGAATTGTCATGTCTTATTATTTTCATGCTATCGAGTCCTGGGGGTATTTCATACCCAAAAATTTAGCTATGTGCCTAGAGTCGGTGTCAGTTACAGAATAGTCTTAGTTATATCACAATTAGTGGTACTCTAGTTCAGTTACAAAACTCAGTAACCTCAATACCAATCCAGTCCTATTTACTATTCATTTTATTCCTCGGTAATCTCAGTCGGCTAACAGAACTCAGTAGTATTTTATCCGTTAACAAAACTCAGTAAACTCAGTTCAGTTAATCAGTACATTTAGTAACAGATTAGTCCAGCCTAGTATGAAGTAGGAAATCATCCCAGTGTTAATTTAATTAGGAGTAGGATTCAGCAATGAGTAAACCCAGGGATAGGGACTCACCCGCCAGTAGAGGGTGTGATCCTTAGAAGCAATCCTTGTATTCCAGAACTACGTACCCAACATAGGTTGAGATATAACTCTATGTGTCTAGGATTAATACATCTCACTCGAGTTCTTATACCAACGAGGGGTTGGCAGAAGAGCTCCCTGTCAGAGAGAGTTAACTTACAGCTTACCTTTACCCATGACACAGTACTGACACCCTTCCAACTTGGGTTATAGGTTGGACCCCGAGTCTATTTAGAGAAAGGGCATGCTGGTTAGATGATTAAATCCCACAATCTCAGTCTCAATCTTCAGTAAAAAACTTAGATAGTTCTATAGATTTGAAGACTATTAGATACATTCACTCAGCTTTGTATGGAACTCAACTAGTTCCATCAGAAACAGGACTGTTAAACACAGTCACTTAGTAAATAGTATATCAGTTATCAGTTATATCAATTATTGTAATACATGTTATCAGTAAACTCAGTATTCATAATCCTTATGATTTCAATTATAGTTATGTATTCATGCATGTATTCTCACCCAGTCATGTTTATGTTATTCAGTTAGTTGTAGTTCATGCATATGAACCCTTGCCTTCAGCCTTACCTCACTTTGCGTACCAGTACATTCACACATACTAACATATACTTTTATTTACGCTGTGGTGTTTTATACTATAGATTCAGTCGTATGAGGTCCAAGAGCATTCTTTGCGGTTCAGACATTCAGCCAGCAGTAGTAGACTATCAGTGAGTCCCTATCATCCGAGGATATTATTTTATTTCATTATCTCATTAGATTTAGTATTTTAATAGATGGAGTTGTTGGGGGATTGTCCCATCTACTCCTTATTCAGACAGTTCAGTTTAAAGCCTTTTTAGACTAGATGTTCAGACAGTATTCAGTATTTCAGTTTCTGATGGTTTATCAGACTTTACAATTTTCTTTTCATCAGTATTATAGTTTTGAACCTTATGGAATTTCATCCCATTATTCCACATTATATAGTATTATTACTCAGTTATTGCAGCAGGTAGCAGTCATGGGTTAGCTTGTGGTCCTTTGAGATTATGAGCACCGTGTAGCATCCGGGGTACCAGACTCAAGGCATTACATATATATAGTATTTATATTTTGGTTTTTTACATTTTATTTAATTTCGTCCTAAACTTTACAAAAAGAGAGATAAATGGTCTATACGCGCACCCTATGTTGATTGGAATAAATATTTTGCCAACTCAATATCAAAAGGATTAATAGATAGTTAAGGTGTGAAACTCGTGAAAAAAGAGATGAATAGCCTATACATGCACAAAAAAATGATGATATAAATGTGTTTTTGACCATTAAGTCAAAGAAAAAACTCTTTCAACATAACACTTATTCTCATCCAAAGTGTAGCTACCTTCTTTATAGCCACCTTCCAAATATGTTGTCCAGTGGTAGGGGAAGATCCAGAGGGGTGGGTGGGAATTTTTTAAAATTCAGTAACTTTCGTACAGATCATGTATTTATATTGAGAAATCTAGTAAATATATAAAAATTATAATTTGGGAACCTATAAACAAAGTGTGTTAGGCCCCAAAACATAATGTCTTATTAGGCTAAGGGAAATCATGATTCTGAACTTGGGAAGATGCAAGTCTTATGTGTTCATGTCTGAATCCAAGCATCAAACTGAAATTCTAAGGAAACTCATGATTTTTTTGAAACCCTAAGCAAGAAGGGTAAATTTACGCTTGAGAGTATTTGAAGAAATCTTTGGGACTCAATGGGTGAAAGGAACCCACTGATGAAATCCCGTATACCTAAAAGTAAAAGTCTTAGAAAAATTCTTGGAGTTGATCTTGTTCTTGAGAAACTCTAGTTTGCTCTGAAGAAGAAGGGAAAATCATCCTTTTGATTTCTATGGGTGGAAAAATATGATTTAATCATGAATTAGGGAATTCGGGGTCTTTTGTACCACCCCTTGGAAACCTAAACGATGTGGGTTTGGCTTTTAAAGGAGTAGGAAAAGACATAAAGGTCCCTAAGAAATTGTGCAGGTAAACCTGTTCCCAGTCGTTATGACTTACCTCACGACTCGTCATGAGTCGTGGTTTGAGTCATAACCTAAGGTCCTAGAATCGTGGGTCCATTTATTTATGACTATGACTCCCCTTCTAACGACTTGTTACGACTGACTATGAATTATTAGGTTGAGTCATAGTCTGAGGCTTGGGTTTTAGATCCTTTATTTCTCAGGTAACTAGTCCACACAATGATTCATAAGGCCTGATAATAAATCATGTAGTTGAGTTATTACCAATGGAATGGGTTCTTGTGTATACACTATCCCTCCTAATGACTCGTTGTCACTAGTAATGAGTCATAGGGTGGGGTAGTTATCGGATTAAGGCAAGACTTGTGGCGTTGGAAAGCTAATTTAATGACATATGATTTGAGGGGTCTAGAGCTTGAAAACTTAGGGTATTAAAATATATCCCCCTTGGTATTATTTATCCACGGATGACACTGTCTGAGTTGGAATGGAATACTAGGGACAACTGAGACCATGCAATGAACACTTGTTAGCTGAATCATAACTTAACATCTGAATTTGTAACTGATGCACGGACTGAATTGAACTCATGAATGCATTCTATGACATGAAGATAGTGAGATACCCAAGATATTAATAAAAGAATTAGTTAATAAATTAAGGAAACTATTTTCTCAAGCTGGATCTGGGTTCAAAGAGAAGAGATCGGGGCACTTAGCTTACATATTAGTCTTTGCTTCCCAAGCATCCCCACTACAAAAAATGGGTCAAATTATGGGGGTTAATTTTAATATTGGGGGGGGGGGGTTTAAACCCTCAAAAATTGAGATTTTTGCAGTTTTAAAAACCCTCACAATACGAGCCATCACAAACTGTAATACCCCGTACTTTTTTCTAACTCCAATTAGCTCCTAAAATGTCAAGGGTTAGTTTTAAAAATGAATAACCTTTGATACATATAGAATTTTCCAGTTCTAGACCCTCCAATATGTAGAAAATTGAATTAGTTTTTCAACGATATCAATTTCGCTTAAATCTGATACTCGGTTGATAAGTTATGATGTTTTTAGTAAATCAGTATGACATTTCGACAAGCACCGCATCATGGTGAAGGCCAAAATGACAATTTTCAATATTCAGTGGACCTCCGCAATTGGCTCATATCTCGTTGAAGTCTTATTTCCCAATTGTCAACATCCAGTAGCCCAACGCGATGGTACCGCATCGCGATGTGGCCTAAATGTCTTTTCAGTGGCTTACCGCGATAGCTCCGCGTCACATTGATTTTTCAGTTCGCAATAGTAAATTTCCAGTGAGCCAACAAGATAGTGGTGTGTCACGGTGGCATGCCAAATCAGGAATTTTCATTCTTTTCCAGTTTCGATTAAAGTTTTAAAAGGGTAGTTTAGTCATTTTTCCAAGCCCAATTCTCTTTCAAGAAATCCCTAGAACCTCAAAACTTAACCTTCAAGAAATCAAATTTCCTCCATTTTTTTCCCAAGATAGCTCAAAATTAAGGATTTTCAATTCAAGAACTTCAAGAGGTCATCTTCAAAAGCAGAAATAGGAATTCAAGATCAAGCTTTTATTCAATTTCATCAATTAAGGTATGTGGCTTTAATACCCCAAAGTTTCTTAACTAATTTCATCCCAAGAATATCAAGTGTCAGCTTATAAATTAAATGATGTTTATTCCTTGAGGGATTTTTAAGATTCACTTTTTTTTCATATGGGAAATTTAATAATCTTTTCATCGATATAAAATTCTCCTAAATTCGATACCGAGTAAGAAGTTATCACTATTTTAAGTTTACATCATAAAAAAATGCCATATTAGTCAGTGGCGTGCTGCACCAAAAGAAAAAATGGCATTTGTCAAATTCCAGTAGGGGTTCGCGATAGTGGCGCGTCGTGCCAAACTTCCAGATCGCAAATGAAGTGGCAATGCGATGGCTCCGCGTTGCGCCATTCTCCTATTTCTCAGTTGTCAAATTCTAGTGACACGGTGCGATAGTGTTGCGTCACGCCAAGGGTCCAGGTTGGGAAATTTTCATTAAAGTTTAAAAGATGTATCCAGGGTTACAAGGGTCAAATTCTCACCCCTATTTCTCTCAATTTTCTCTCAAGAATAAGCTAGGGTTTCAATTTCAAGAAAGTCTCTCCTTCAATCTTTGCTAAGCCAAGAACTAAGGTATGTGTTGTGTTGATTTATGGATTCCTTTCATCCATAAAGCTCAAGAACCCTATTTTAAATTATGAATCATGATATTTATGTTGTGAGTTGGTTGTAACCATGTTTATCGTGTTATATGATTCCCAAGTTGGAATATTTATGTGTTTTTCATGAAAATACATTAGCAAGTAACTGAAATCCATAAATTGAGTTATTTATAATATGTCAATTTGATGATTATGCCTATGCCCTAAGGATGCATGCAAGGCGTTTGATAAAATTTCTAGGAGGATAGAAATTATACATTATAGCTAAATTGTGCTCCAAATGACAATGTATTCTTAACTTTATGTTTAAATGACTTCCATGCTATTAACATGCCTTGTAAATGTTGTTGGATTGTTCATGAATTAGCCTTATGAAATCATACCACGTTTACATGCAATCCTGTTCATGTACAAGCTTATGATAACCATGTACTATATGAAATCCCTAACTTATTGTATTATGTATTATTGATGTTGTTCATGTACTCAAGAAAATCAAGTCTTGTCAGTTTACTTCTATCGAGTCCTAGGGGTACTTGTACCTAAAAAATATTAGCAGTGTGCCTAGAATCAGTGTCATGTTTTCAAGATACACTCAGTCAAGCCATGTTCATGACTCAGGAAAATTTAATAATCTCAGTAATATCAGTCAATTATTAGATCTTATTAATATTCTGTCAGTCAATGGAACTCAATTAATTCAGTCTAGTCAGCTCAGTTAATCATGTTCAGTGTCTATCCAGATGGGAGTAGAAATTAGCACCGAGCGAACCCAAGGATGGTACTCACTTGTTATATGAGGGTGTGATTCTTAGAAGCAATCCTTGTATTTTAGAACTATGTAGTCGGCATTGGTTGAGACATCATAGCCTGTTATATGAGGGTAGATGAGGCGGCTTAACCTGTTATATGAGGGTTACCACTTTTCTCACTAGAGTTACCTGTTATATGAGGGTTACTCATAGATTGTCCTTACCAGTGGCGCGGTATTGACGCCCTTCCAATTGGGGTTATAGATTGGACCGCAACTCAGCTATATTGTATTATCTGGGGCATGTTGGTTAGATGACTAATTTCCATAGTTCAATGTTACAGAACTAGGACTGTCAGATTCATTCAACTCAGAATAGTACGAAACTCATCTAGTTCCATCAGATTTAGAATTGTCAGATACAGTCACTCATGTTTTAGTTATATCAGTCATCAGAACTCAGTTATCAGTCATTTTAGTTATCAGTAAGTCTATGTTATCAGGATCTCAGATATAGTTACTATGTATTCATGTATGTATTCTCACGTTCATATTAGTCAGTTAGCCAGTAATATTTTTGCATATTAACACCATGCATTCACCCTACCTCACATGCATACTAGTACATTCAATCATACTGACGCATTTGAGCCATGGTGTTTTATACCATAGGTTTAGAGACACGAGATCCAAAGCATCAGTAGATTCCAGATATCAGCAGTCAGTCAGCAGTGAGTCCTCATCCTTCGAAGACGATATGATTAGTTATTTCATTATTTCAATACTTAGTTATTTCAGTAGTTGGAGTTATTGGGGACATGTACCATCAACTCCTTATTCAAACAATCATGTTTTAGAGGCTTTTTCAGACTACAACATGTTTAGACAGTTTTATTTTGGGTATTTATACCCCATTTCAGATGTTATGTCCTATGGTGATTTATCAGTTTTGAAACTTATGGCCTTTTAGTTTATGTTTCCATATTTATTCAGTATATTATGTAGTGTACAGATATAGATATCAGTCATGGATTAGTTTGTGGTCCTTCGAGGTCATGAGCACCGTGTAACGTTCTGGGTACCAGATTCGGGGTGTTACAGTGGAGTTTATGAACAAGGATATTCTTTCATCCTTGTGCTCAAAACTAGTTTTTAATTATAAATTTACATGATTTGGTATGAATATACATGAGTTTCAAATTAGGGTTTATACCCATTATTGTTATTTGCAAGATTATGAGATTCCAAGTGATTTAGTAGTTGAATTGTATGTCTATTTTCCTATTTTCATACATATTGTGGTAAATTTCAGATTTTGATTTGAATTATTAATATTTACAGTATCAAGGATGAACATTATGATGTTTTAACATGAATTTGATGAATAGGTCCTTAATCCCTAATTGGATATTGCTATTTCAAGATTGATTGTGCTATAAGCACCCTATTACTAAATTATTGTCAGATTTTTGATAAAGATTTGATCTTTTGATCTCAGCGTAGATATGAATCAACTTTACAGTTTTAGATTACAGTTTAACTGAGAAATTATACATTTAGTTTTTGAGTACTCAGTGCATTCTCGGAGTACTAATCCAGATATACGTCTTTGTGCTACATTGTCTCATAATGTAGCTTCAGGTGCTTAGTTTCGTAGCGTGAGTGATTTCAAGCATCTCGATCTGCATCCCGACAGTTGGCAAGTCCTTATAGTTTGGGGACTTAGTCTTTCAATTTTTCAGCTTATTAGCTTAGATGATTCAGTATTTTCAGACAGATCAAGTCAGTTGTGGGCTTGTTCCAGTGACTCTCTAGTTATTAGTAGTAGAGGCTTGTCAGATTGATAGTTTTGATTTAGATTTTTTAGTATTTATTCATTAGACTTTTGAGATTAGTATTCTCAGATATTCTCAGTTAGCTCAGATAGATTTCCACATTTATTATGATTTTTATATCTATATTCCCTTATTGTGAGATTCAGACTTAGTAGAAGGTAGACAGGGTAAGCTTAAGGCTGCTCGTAGTCTTGAGCACCGTGTGACGTCTCAGAACTTGTTTTTGGGGCATTACATAAAAAATTTGCAAAAGTTTTTTTTCTGACCATCATAACTAATTTGCAGCGGTTATTTTGCGGTCGTCCTCCGTTACTCTAAATTTAATTCTTTTTATAATAAATTTTTATTTTAAAATTTCGACGGTTTAAAACCTCTACAATTTTTTTTTTTAATTTAGTGAGGCCCATCAATTTTCAATAAGAAATTATAAATTCTAATTTTAGTTCAAATTTAATTGTTTCTTTAGGCATAACCTACAATCTAATATTTATTCAATTCATATATCATTAACACAACATGACTAATTAAACATTGTAATTCACAAGCATATAAAAAATGCATTAAACATTAAACTTCAAAATTAAATTTTCAACATTAGCATCTTCAAACTCTAAATTTTCAACATTAAGTAGTATCTTCAAACTCCAAAATCAAATTTAAACACAAAACCTTCAATATTCTAAGACTCAATTAGACCACAAAATTACATCATCATTATTAAATATCCAAGATAATTTGTATTGAAATCAATGACTGTTGTTAGGATCACTATAATCACATGGTCTCCTTGCATCTATAGGCAAAATGGGTCCACTAGTCACATCACTTGGCTACATAAAAATGCAAAGTGTAAAAACCAATCAACTTAACTTTCAATCCTTATTACATTTATATATGCCTACAACTATAAAAATATCATGATAAATATAAATAGATCAATCAACAACTATTCCATGCTACAATTTCAAACTACTTAATCAATGGATCAAACTAGGAACCTGAGTACCATTCAACTAATAGGTAATATCAAACTAGGAACCTGAGTACCATTCCACATACAGGTAATACCATTCAACATATAGCAACACAATCAAGCATAAAGAAATTTCTTACAAGATTAGGCAAGAAACTAGAGTAATGTGCTGTAGTGGACCATCAAGCATAAAAGATAAGACTACTAAATGGAGTCACAGGTACTGTATGTCTAGGTGAGATGCTAGCAATGTTAGGTCCCAAAAAGGCATACATACTTTAATTAGCTTTATGGAAAATTTGAGCCTCAATATCTATGTTAATGTCAATCCATTGTCCCTCCTTCTCAAGTCAGTTAAGATCTGGTTATGTAAATTTATGTATCCAATCTGCTATATTTAGGTATATTTAATTTGTTGTACCTCATTCCTAAGCCAGTTATAACTGGTGGTGTAAATTTTTGTATCCATTCTGTTATATTTAGGTGCATTAAAATTTGAATAGTAAATATATCTTTTTAAGCAAATATATATAATGTGAAATCATAAGAAATAATCAAATTATATAAAATAAATCACAGATTCTGACATAAATTTCTAACCAAACTAGAAAGATTCTGGCCTTAATACCAACTAGTCAGTACACATATACGAATCCTTTTCTTCCATGTTTTAGCTATGTCCACGCGGGTTCTGAGACACCATTATCATACTCACCACATAAACTTAATTTTACAAAAGAAAAGAAAACACTAACCCCACTTCACCTCCTAGAGTAGAAACCAAAAAGCTAGAATGGGGAAATCAACTTAAAACTGTATTTGCAACACAGAGAAGAATGATACTCATTCTTTATACTCATTTCCTCAATACAAAGTAGTTCATAGTTTGTTGTCTTGAGCTAGGACTATCATAAAGGCCAATTTTCATAGTGGATATAAAGGCTGCTTGGCCAATCAAAGAATGGTCCTCAAGGAGAACCAGGCAATTCAAATTTTTGTAAACACTACACTTAAAGTTTGCAACCATCTGCTGGCAGTTATAAGAATACCATTAGCTTCTTAACTCTTACAGTAAAGAATCAAATGAATAGCTATATAGGATACCGAGAATAGAACTTATGAAATATATCTAGTTTATCAAATGATACAAAATCAAACTATGAAAACTAAAGACAATACAAGAAAGTAAAGATAATTAATAAGATAGATAATTAGACACAAGAAAATAAGTAACCAAGAACAAAAGAGTATGTCAAACTCCAATAACCTCAATTACAATCTAATCGAACACCTAATTCCTACGGTGACCAAGAAGGAGATGAACGCCCTCTAAACTAACGTTTCTAAATCAAAGTTTAGCAAAAGTTGTCTAATACTCTCACTCAATAGAGAATCATTCATCAATTTATCAATAATTAAGAAAAACTAGAAGAATGAGCTATCCTCAAAATTATTTATAGTTTAGGCTAATTATTATAATTTTAGAGCCCAAAAGTGACCCAATTGAAAGAAAAGTCCCACTAGGGGCTGTTCAGACCCGCTCTTAAAATGCTAGAGCGGATCAAAAGCAGATCCAAAGTGCCTTAGGTGTAATTCTTTTTCAAGGGGCTTTCTAGCCCCGATTCGCCTTTGCTTGCCTCCTCCAATGATCCTTGGACTAATGTGAATACAATCATAAAAAAATGACACCCTCTTGATGGTAAGGAGGCTTCTTCAAGTACCTCCTACTTTAGGAACAATTCTTGGATACTTTAAAGCTCCTGAGCTTGACTTCTAGTGAATAGCTTGGCGCTAATTTGGATTGTATGATCCTCTCCATCTTGAGAAGAATTTGACCTCAAATTCAAAGGGTGATCATCTTCTATCATGTCAAAGAGTGAAACATCACACACATTAAAGGTATTGTATAGTTGATATTTCAAAATAAGGTCAATCTTATAGCATTATCATTTATCGTTTCAACCACTTGTAATGGACCATCACCTCAAGGCATCAATTTGGCTTTTCTTTGGGTTGGAAACCTATTATTCCGAAGGTGCTACCATATCCAATCACCCGGTTCAAGAAAAACATGCTTCTTTCCCTTGTTTACTTTTTTGGAAACCTTTTGATTCTTCTTCTCGAGGCAAATTCTCACCTTCTCATGCAACTTCTTCATGACTTCTTCCTTCTTTTCTCTATCTAAGATTATCACGACATCACTAGGAAAAGAGGTGATATCTAAAGGAGTAAGGGGGTTAAAACCATAAACACATTCAAAGGGGAGTCATACCAATAGCCAAATAGATAACACGATTATAAGCAAATTTGACTAGAGGTAGGTAATCCTCCCAAGAGGCTATTTTTTCTTTAACTAAGGTGCGTAACATAGAACCCAATGTTCTATTTACTATCTCTATTTTCCCATCTATTTGTGGGTGGAACGATGTTAAGAAAAGCAATTTGGTGCCAAGTCTACCCCACAACAACCTCCAAAAGTGACTGAGGAACTTAGAGTCCCTATCACTAAAAATGGTCCAAGAAATTCTATGTATTTTGACAACATGCTTAACAAAAAAAGAATACACATTAGAAGCATCATTAATTTTATGACATGGAATGAAATGGGCTATTTTTTAGAACCCATCAAACTTAATAAAAATGTAATCTCTAGCCCTCTTTTTTCCTAGGCAATCCTAAAACAAAATCCATAGAGATGTCAAGCCATGGGAATTGAGAAGTGGGTAGTGAGGTATATAATCCTTGAAGGAGAAGGCAGGATTTCTCACTTCTACAATCCATGAATTGGCCACAAATTCTAGCAACATCTTGATGCATCTTGGGCTAGTAGAATTGTTCCTTTAGGATTTGATATGCCTAAATTACAACTCTCGTCAGGAAGTGTAAGTGGTCACTATCAAATATAGAACCCAACTAGGTTGGATGTCAAATCCCACAGGGAATATTGTATTTACTAAGTATTGTGGTTGTTATTAAACTGTTGATTAAAGGTTCTAGAATAAAAGAGGATTTTGATTTATCAATTGTATTCAAAAGTTTGTCACAGAAAGTAATCCAACTGTAGGTTGTATTGCAAAAAATAATTAAATAGGAGAAGTCAAAATAGAGTTATGGTTACCAAGATGGTCAAGCAGCTAGGGTTGTGAACTATTTTGGATTCCCAATGAACAATTCTAATTGGTAGAGTGTTTGAATTCTGTGGTTTACCCATTAGTTTCGTAACCTAAATGAGTAAATTATCCCTTAATTCTTTCAAACTTAAGGGACATATTATTTATTCAACTATATTCTCACCTGGGTTGATCCGGTTAAGGCATCTACCCTTTATCTAAAGGTTAAAGCCTTTAGATTTTTGTAAACCCTTACTTTTCCCAACAAGCACTTTTCTATTTGAACAAGTGTTGTTCTTGGGCTCATGTTTCAAGTTTGGAACCAAGAAAAGTCATTAAAGTGAAGAAGGGTTTATGCAGTATCAATTAAACATGGTAATCTACTATATTCATGACCGCCAATTAACTATTCACATTAAGGCCCCATAATCCTAGTTATAAGAGCTTAGCCACACATTTCCATCATAAAAAGAGAAGCAATCCTTGTGATAGTCATAAATTAATTCAGAATTTACTTATAAAAGTCACAATTGTTGTTCTTTAATCTTCAATAGAAAATATTATAAAGGAATCTATATCAAAAAATCTCCAATGAATCTCAGAGCAAAACTACATACAATAATGTTTCAAGTCTGTAAAACCTAACTAATAGATAAAAGATACCTAATAAAACCTAAAACTGGGTATTTATATGTTCCCAGGTAAAAGAGATTTAAAATTTGAATTTAAAAAGAACGTGTCCAAATTGTCGGCCAAAGTGGCGGTCTGTCACAAGGCTGACGATCCACCATATGAGTTATCGCTGCTGATCCTGGAGAGTCACATTTTGGATACCACTGACGGCCAAAGTGGTGATCCATCGCAAGACTAGTGGTTCACCACTTGGGCCGTCGCTGATGATCCTTGAGAGCCAAGTTTTGGATAGCTCTACGGCCAAAGTGGTGGTCTATAGGAACACTGACGGTCTACCATATGGGCCGTCACTGGTGATCCTAGAGTGGCAAGTTCTGCTTAGCACCGACGGCCCAAGTGGTGGTCTGTCGCAAGACTAGTGGTCCACCATATGGGCCATCGCTGAGTCTTCTAAAATCATGGATTCTGTTTGGACTTGACGGTTAAGTTGGTGGTCCGTCGAAAGACTGGTGGTCCACCATTTTGACCGTTAGAAGTTCTTTTTTGCAAATTTTTTGAGTCTTTTCCTTCAGCTAGCTCCTTACCCTAAAACACTAAAACCCAAAATTAAATGCAACCTTGGTTTGTTGAAAACATGCAATTTTCCCAAGAAAAAGATGCAAAATATTCCGTAAAAAGCCGGAACATCAACACCCTCAACTTAATATAATTGCTTGTCCTCAAGCAACTCAGAACCAAATTGAAAATATGAAGAATACAATGACGGGTATTTACTACTAAACCAGTTTCCACTCAACCATTCACTTTTCATCCAAATCATATGGTTTAACATGTCAGAGTCCATAACCGATATTGTTTCAAATTCAATTTATCTACACAACATAGATACAAGAATATATAGAGATCAGCCAAATTAAGTATGACTCAGGCTGCCCTCACAATCACGGAGATCCACCACTCATTATATTTTGTGGATACAAATCAAAACTCTCTCCCTCATCAAAGAAGTTACAAACATAGTGAATAGACCCATAAGCTTACCTTTATCATCCAATATGCCTTTATACTGAGTTCTAAGATCAAGCAGGTCTTTTCTAGGCTAGTAATGAGGTACCAAGCTAGGTCAGGAAGGTATTTTGTCCAAAAGTATCTAAATACTAGGCTTTAACTTTCTTTGCCTTTGAATTTTTCCTACCAAGATCATTGCTTTGCTAGCTCAATTACCCTTTTCTCGCTCATTAATGCTTCACCATAATAACCCTCTTATATATATATACACATATATACACACACACACACTCAAGAACCAGCCACCCTCAACTTAGGTAGATGCAATATGTCAAGGTGCATATTTTCTTGAATAGACCAGGGCGAAATGCTCTAATTTAAATTCTAGACCATCTTTCCATTAGACAGTTAACAACCCTACAATAGCCACCCGCAACTTAGGTATTTTGCCTAAGTGTAGGTACATATTGCCCACTATTGGGCCAGGGCCAAAGCTAGGTGTCAACATCTTAAAGAGAGTTAACTAGAATGCTTGGTGATGAAGGAAAATTAACAAAGGCTCAAAGAAGGGTACAAAAATGGAAAAATATTTTTGGTAGGGTTAATTACTTTGGCTAAGTGGACTAAAAGCACAAGGTGGCCTTCCATCCCTTATTATCTCATCAACTACAGAACAACATCAATTGAACCAGGCAAGTTCTATGTACTATACTATATAAGAACTAATGCAAATACTCGCACACTCAACGACCACTAAGTCAAACTCATTCTACTGTTCTTAAGATTTGCATCACATGTCATTTGTATTTATAGGTTAATGCCAACTACAGATTCACTAACAGTCGATCACATATCCTAGGAGACAAAAGTAAACAGTCATATGAAAATAGTCATAGCTTGATGCCAATATCATTAATCATCCATACTCACAACAAGATACTAACACAAATAACACTTTTATTTCATGGACCAACATTAACAACATAATAAGACTTAAAAAAAGAAAAAAATGTAATCCTAAAGTTAAACCTAGAAAATTACAACTACAACTGCAAACTTAATATGATCCTAGATATGTCGATTCTCCTACATAGCACATGGTAGGGTCAAGAATATCAGAAACAAAACTCCCCATAGTACAATACACCACCCCCACAGAAAAACATACGCATTATCCTCAAAGCATTAAATTAAAGTATAAAGAAGTGGGTATACTTGTATTACCACTCATTTATCTGAGGCATATGTGAAGTGTGGTGAGGCTCCTGTGTCCTTACCTAATGAAATGTTGGGCCCTATGGTGGTAGGGGCACTCAAAACCTTACCCTCTAGAATTGGAGCAATCATCTCTCGGATTGAGCCTGAACTTTGCCCCCTTGCTGGGGAAACACTAGTAGATAAATCATGCTACTTCATATTCTTCTTTCTTTTTTCTCTTTTCTTTATCTTTCCTTGATCTCTTTTGAGATCTCCTCAGATTATGCTGTTCTTGTTGCTCCGGTGTCATCGCTGCTCTTTTTCTCCTATTTTCAGCTTTCCTTACTGCTCGCTCATCTATATGCTACTTTTGTTTATCTTTTATAGGTCATCCTATTTGGTCCACAATACCTTCATCATCGTCACTCACCACTAAAGCTAGATAAAAAATAGTCTATTATGGCTGCCTTTCCTTTAACTCTGCAATATCAGCCTTCGCCTGCTCAACTTCAGTCCTGAGCTTGGCAAGGTCAGGGATGGATAGTGAATCGAGCCTTTTATTGATGTGGTGCTCCATGTTCTCCATCCTAGTCTTAATATTTTGGAATAGATGGATTGCCTTGGCTATAATTCCATAAACAAATGGCTTGAATTCGGATGCCCATTTATCTAACTATTTCAGAAACCTCTTTTGTAGCTTTACTAATTTGGCAAACTTTTCCTAAGTTAACCTGTATTCGGCAAAGTATGATCCACCCATAACTGGTGTAGAACCCAATCCTGCAGATGTATTTGGAGGCACATACTTAGGTAGCATATAGGTTGTGATAGGCAAAGGCATACGAACAGGAATTTCGGTAGCATCGGGAGTTGGTGCAGATTGAGTCTGATAAGCAGGAGGCTTGGTGACACGTATCTCAAAATTTTAGTCATCTTTTGACTTCTTAATGTCTTGTCTATGTATAGCCTGGACTACATTGTTAACTCTATGAATCAGAGGTACTCCTGCGTGCCTGCATAACTCTGTGATTAAGCATAGGAATGGCAATGCACTGGTTGTTTTATGTTACCTTACGAATATCTTATCCGTAATAATTTGGCCGAAGTCAATCTGCCGTCCTGAAACCAAACCAGCTACCAATATAGCTCTGTGTTTATCCAAAATTCTATCACCTTTCATTGCCATCTGCCTTAAAAGAACAACAACCCCCCAGAACATAGACTTGATGCTAATAAAGATTTTGCAATGCGTTCCCGTAGATTGGTCATCCAAGAGGGGTTACCATCTGTAACGCCCCGAGATCCCATCCTGAGACATCACACGGTGCTTATGGACCCGAAGAAGCACAAGCTAACCCTTTACTGATATCTGTACCTGTACACTGCATAATATCTGAAATAAATATAGAAACTTGCCATAAGGTTCAACACATCTATACATACTCAAAACTGAAAACTGAATACTAATACATCCGTCTGAAAAGCCTTTAAACTGTCTGAATTATGGATTTGATGGGACATGTCCCCAACTAACTCCGTCAATGGAAAATAAACAAAATCTGATACAATAATAGTAAACTGAGGTTTGTCCTCGAAAGAAGAGGACTCACTGCTACTGCTGCTGACTGGGACTGAACTGCTGAGAAAACTCTGGATCTTGTTCCTCTAAACCTATAGTGCCAAATAAAACACCATAGTGCAAATGCATCAGAACAGGAATATATTGCGTATGTAGACGAGGTAGGCTAATGAAAGGGCTTATACATGCGCAATATCTAAACTGAATAATCTTGAAGATGCCGTATAAGAACATATACATGAATGCACAGACCATGAACACAATCATCACGACTCTAGATGCTGAAACTCGTATACCACTTTACTGCAGACAGAACTACTACTAACATTGAGATATTGAATCACTAACATAATTGATACTGTTAACTGAGGATGTGGATGTATTTACATCAAGGACTGAATTCTGAACTTACTTTTTTCGACTGACAGGATTAGAGATAAACTTTTCTAATGGATGATTACTGAAGCTATTATTGATGATAAAAAAATATGATTATATCTGAATCTGACAATAAGAATACTCGATAGAAATCTGATACTGTGATCAAGCCTTTTTGACGGCATATCTCTGAATATGATATTAAATAATTGTATGTGAGACCAAGCTTATTTGACAGGATAGTCCATGAATCAGTGGAACTATCTGAGTTCTTCATAGAGATAGATGACTGTATCTGACAGTCCTAATTTCTGAAGATTTATACTGAAACTGAGACTAATCTGAAACTGTGGGAAGTATTCATCTAACCGACATGCCCCTACTATCTCTTAGGGGTCCAACCTCTACCCTCGATTGGAAGGGTGCCAATACCGTGCTATAGGTAAAGACATTATCTCTTCTCTAAGGTCAGGCTCTCTGGCGGGGACCCTCAACTGGTAGACAACTGTTCCTGTGCTGGCCACACAGTTCTTGAACACAAGGATTGCTTCTAAGAATCACACCCCCTACTAGCAGGTGAGTTCCCATCCTTAGGTTCGCTCGGTGCAGAATCTTACTCCCAACTAAATGACTCTTGGTTAATTCTTAAACTATACACAACAAAGCTGAATCTATTACTGATCATGTTTCTCAAAAGATCTGATTGAGTTACGCTGAGATTACTTAGTTTCGTATCTGATAGAAAAGGTATCGAATCATGGTATCTGACTGACGATACAGAGCTTGAATAGATTACTCAAATCACTTCTGAGATTAGAATTGAATCATTTGAATACTATTAGATATGAGCTAATTTACAGGATTGGGGCTACATTACTACCGGTACAGAGATTATGAAAGTAACTGAGATTAATGCGCTCCCTTAAGTTCTACAACTGTCTGAGGATACAGAGTTCTATAGTTCCCTAAGTTCTAAGAATCAAGGCTCGACTAGAATTATCAATGAACTGACATGGGCTCTAGAAATCATTCATTCATCATCACAAGCATTCTTTCATCATCATAATCATTCATTCATCATCACAACCATTCATTCTTCGTCACAATCATTCTATTATCTCCCTAAGTAATTAAGAATCATAACATACTTTCCCCCTAAAAAATCCTTAAGGCATCGCATCAAATATTTAGGAAACATAGGCCCTTATTCATCATCATAATTACCAAAGGGTCGCTTTAAGCATCTAGGAATAATAATCATATAATAACATAGGGGAAATATGCTATTAGATCGTACTCCATTCAACAAGGTTTTACCTCAACTATTTCATACCTAAATCAGTCTTGACATATGTTTGGATATCACATGGCTTGGGGAAGCTTCATACTATCATGTCATAATTTACTTACTAACCACTTAGCATGTATTAAAAACATAACATATATGAAAGACCACGTAATTGGGGAATTTACTACTATCACATCTCCACTTGTTCACTAAGGTCCTTCAACAAATACTAGACATGCATAGGTTCACACTTATTTGGGGATTTCCTACTATCATGGAATAATTTATTCACTTGGGCATTTTATCAAACACTAGGTATGCATAGACTAGCTCACAATTTGGGGCTTCCTATTCAACATACTATAATGGCCCATATGCTTCTCCTAAGATTTGATCAAACCTATGGGAGACATGCTCCGCTTATTCAACCATTTATAGAACCAAATTCCATGAACACACCTCATAAATTCCACATATTAGGGTCAAAGCTCATAAATCTTGTACAAAAACATGAATCAAAACTCAACATCACAAGGAACATCAATTTCAACTCATACAAATCATGGAATCTCATAAGCATAAAAATCTTGAAATTTTAAAAAGGTTTCTTGAGATTCTTGGATGAAAGGGACTCAAGAATCAGTATCTACATACCTTGGGAAACTTCTTTCTTGAAGGTTCTTGAACAGATTCTTGATTTCTTGACTTCTTTTGATCTCTCTTGATTTTTATTAAAGGAGAAATGAGGGTTTTGATCTTGGAATAAACCCTAATTTTATATTTTAGATGAATGAGAAGTTACATGCCTTGATTAGGGGTGATTGGGTGTTAAATAGGGTGAAAAATGACCCAAAAATCTCTTTAAAATGGTTTTTCAGCATTGTCTTAGAAAAATCTGATGGTCAGAGTGACGGACCGTCACTCTGGTGACTAACCATCACTCCTACTATCAATTTTGGTCCAGAAAAGGGCCTTAATGATTTATTTTTGATGGCCAAAGTGACAGGCCATCATTGACTTGACTGTCCGTCACTCCTGGACAGCTAGAATAGCTCTCAGTAAAATGGCCATAACTTCTTACTCTGATAGTAGATTTTGGAAATTAGTATTGTTGGAAAGCTAATTAAATCTGTTTTTAGGTCATGAGCTCAAAAATTTATTGTAGAATGGTAGTTATGATCATTTTAAGTTGACTATGGCAATGTCCTTCTCATGAATTCAATTGGTAAAGGATGTTTTGATTCGTCTAATAGCTAGGACATATTTAAGGCATTAATACACATCAAAATTGATCATAAAACTATAAAATAACTAATATTTATTTATCATGAGCTTGAATCATGGTTCTACTATCGGTTGGGATTCTCGAGGTATTATAATATCTCCCCCTTGGAAACATTTGTCCTCGAATGTCACTCGATAGATTGAGAATATGGATCAACAGAACTTACTGAAGAAATGGAAACATCTCAAGGAATGACTACGCAACTGGAATGACTGACATACTGAGTTCTCACACTGGGCATGCATATCTGATGCATGGAATACTCGACTGAACCTTCTCATAGCTGAATTCTCATAACACACATGCATATCTGATGCATGGATATCCTGCTAAGATGATTTTCAAAAGCAAGACTTGACAATGCAATAACAGCTGATTCTAACTTCATAAAGAAAATCTGAGCATGCATATGGATGAATCTAATGACATGCAATATCATCATACTATGGGGTATCTACCCCTTGGGACTCTATGTCCCTCTAAACACACTTCACTAAAATACTGGGGTGGTGCGCGGGCACCTACAGACTAGGTCATAGTTGATCAAATGAGATCTAAAACTCATCTATGACTCATGCTAGAATATAAGGTCAAAATAGAAGCAAAGGACCTAACAATGCATATCATAAAGATGAAGGGGTCATAACTTACTCGGGTCTATTTTAGGGAATCCTTCCCGACCAAGGCGAGCCTGAAGCGCCTGGAGTCTACTCCTTTGAGTCAGCACTCTACATTCTCGCATTTTATGTCCTCGATCACTGCACCCAAAGTACACATCACTACTGGCTCTACACACACCTTGGTGGCGCCTGCCACACTCTCCACAACGCGGATGGGAACGAACACCGCTAGCACTACTATGGGCTTTGGAGCTTGGCGCTCCCTTAGATCTGACACCTCCAAACACAGGTGCAGGTACACTAGATAAAGATAGAGATGGGGCTAAAAATGTCCAACCATTCTAAGAACTACTGCCACCCTAGGACCCTGACTGCGAGAAACCACGACTACCTGTCTTGGCTCTCTTACTCACTTCCTCTCTTTCCTTTATCTTATCTACCTCAATCTATTGCGCATGCATCATTAATCTAGAAAGATCCATATCCATATTGGGCATGGCATCTCTACACTCTTTCAACACATAACTCGATACCCCAGACAAAAATTTACTTATACTCGCTCTAGGGTCAGCTACCAAGTTAGGAGCACACTTAGCTAATTGGTTAAATTTAATACAATACTCTTTCATGTTCATGAACTTTTATACCTTAGCTTCTCTTATCTCTAGTGGGAAAAACCTATCTAGAAAGACGCTCTGAAACTTTAGCTAAGTCACAGGAGCTGCATTCTCCCCTCTACTCTTCTCCCACATCACTACCCAATCATGAGCAACATTCTTTAAGCTATAGGATTCTAACTCAAAACTCTCTTCCTCAAAAACATGTATAATCTGGGTAATCTTCTTCACCTCTTCTAAATAAAGTTATGGATTCTCACCTACTACTGACCCAAAGAATTCTGGCGGGTTCATTTTCATGAAACTTCTAACCCTGGATATGGAAAAATCCCTTTCTTACAGAGGTGGGACTGCAGCCTGATGATTACTCTAAACATTAGTCACAGCTTGGGCTAGTTCCTGAAAAGCTGGCCAAAACTCTGCATATGACACACTCTCATCCTCGGGATCTACTGGCTGTGGGGGCTGGTCATCAACCCCGTAAACAAAATCTCTGCGAGGAGGCATACTCTGTAAATAGAAGGAAGAAGTGGATTACATTGAGGATCAACTCGAGCTCATGCTCACTCGCACGACATGAACACTAAAAGAAGGGAAACTGCTCCTAATAACATCTTGTAGCCTCTTGTACATAAATGTGGCGCGCAATACACCCATGCATAAGACTCTACTAGATGTGGCTTTTCAGACTCCCTAGGACACTATTAAACCTTAGGCTCTAATACCAAGTCTGTAACACCTCGAGATCCCATCCCGAGACCTCACACGGTGCTTATAAACCTGAAGGACTACAAGCTAACCTTTTACTGATATCTATACTTGTACACTGCATAATATCTAAAATAAATATGGAAACTTGACATAAGGTTCAACACATCTCTAAATACTCAAAACTGAAAATTAAATACTAATACATCCATCTGAAAAGCCTCTAAACTGTCTGAACTGTGGAGTTGATGGGACATGTCCCCAACTAACTCCGTCAACGGAAAATAAACAAAATCTGATGCAATAATAGTAAACTGAGATTCATCCTTGAAAGAAGAGAACTCACTGCTACTGCTACTGACTGGGATTGAACTGCTGAGGAAACTCTGGATCCTGTGCCTCTAAACCTATGGTGCCAAATAAAATACCATAGCGTAAATGCGTCAGTACAGGATTGTACTAAGTATGTAGATGAGGTAGGATAATGCAAGGGCTTATACATGCATAATATCTAAACTGAATAATCTTGAAGATGCCATATAAGAACATATACATGAATGCACAGACCATGAACACAATCATCACGACTCTAGATGCTGAAACTCGGATACCACTTTACTGCAGACTGAACTCACTACTGACAATGAGATACTAAATCACTGACTCAGCTAATACTGTTAACTGAGGATCTAGATGTATTTACATCAAGGAATGAATTCTAAGCTTACTTCTTTCGACTGACAGAATTAGAGATCAACTTTTCTAATGGATGATTCCGGAAGCTATTATCGATGATAAGAAATATGATTATATCTGAATCTAATAATAATACTCAATAGAAATATGATACTGTGATCAAGACGGTCTGATGGCATACCTCTGAATATGATATCAAATAACTGTATATGAGACCAAGCCTATCTGACGGGATGGTCCATGAATCAATGGAACTATCTGAGTTCTTCATAGAGATAGATGACTGTATCTGACAGTCCTGATTCTGAAGATTTATACTAAAAATGAGACTAAATCTAAAACTGTGGGAAGTACTCATCTAACCGACATGTCCCTACTATCTCTTAGGGGTCCAACCTCTACCCCGATTGGGAGGATGCCAATACTGTGCCACGGGTAAAGACATTATCTTATCTCTAAGGTCAGGCTCTCTGGCGGTGAACCTCAAAAGGTAGACAACTATTCCTGTGCTAGCTACACAGTTCTGGAACATAGAGATTTCTTTTAAGAATCACACCCACTACTAGCAGGTGAGTTCCCATCCTTGGTTCGTTCAGTGCTGAATTCTACTCCCAACTGAAAGACTCTGGGTTGATTCTTAAACTGTATACAACAAAGCTAAACCTGTTACTGGTCATATTTCTCAAAAGATCTGACTGAGTTATACTGAGATTACTTAGTTCCGTATCTGACGGAAAAGGTATCGAATCATAGTATCTTAAGTTCTGCAATTGTCTGAGGATACAGAGTTCTATAGTTCACTAAGTTCTGAGAATCATGGCTCAACTAGAATTATCGATAAACTAATACAGGCCCTAGATAACATCTCTATTGTCGGGTATAAATACCCCCAGGAATCGATAACATAAAAGTAAAACATAATCATTCTTGCATCATCACGAATATCTATTCATCATCATAATCATTCATTCATCATCATAAGCATTCATTCATCATTATAATCATTCATTCATCATCACAAGCATTCATTCACCATCACAATCATTCAAGCATCTCTCCAAGTAAATAGGAATCATAACATACTTTTCCCCTAAAAAATCCTTAAGGCATTGCATAAAACATTTAGGAAACATAGGCCCCTATTCATCATCACAATCACCAAAGGGTCTCTTTAAGCATCTCAGAATAATAATCATATAATAACATAGGGGAAATATGCTATTAGATCGTACTCCATTCAACAAGGTTTTACCTCAACTATTTCATACCTATATCAGTCTTGACATATGTTTGGATATCACATGGCTTGCGGAAATTTCATACTATCATGTCACAACTTACTTGCTAACCACTTGGCATGTATTAAAAACTTAACATATATCAAAGAGCACATAATTAGGGAATTTAATACTATCACATCTCCACTTGTTCACTAAGGTCCTTCAACAAACACTAGACATGCATAGGTTCGCACTTATTTGGGGATTTCCTACAATCATGGAATAATTCACTCACTTGGGAATTTTATCAAACACTAGGCATACGTAGACTAGCTCACAATTTGGGGCTTCCTATTCAACATACTATAGTGGCCCATATGCTTCTCCTAAGATTTTATCAAACCTATGGGAGACATGCTCCGTTTATTCAACCATTTCTACAAATAAATGCCATGAACACATCACATAAATTCCACATACTAGGGTCAAAGCTCATAAATCTTGTACAAAAACATGAATTAAAACTCAACACCACAAGGAACATCAATTTCAACTCATACAAATCATGGAATATCATAAGCATAAAAATCCTAAAGTTTTAAAAAGGGTTCTTGAGCTTCTTGGATGAAAGGGACCCAAGAATCAACATCTACATACCTTGGGGAAACTTCTTTTTTGAAGGTTCTTGGAGAGATTTTTGATTTCTTGACTTCTCTTGATCTCTCTTGATTTTTATTGAAAGAGAAATGAGGGTTTTGATCTTGGAATAAACCCTAATTTTATGTTTTGGATGAATGAGAAGTTATGTGCCTTGATTTGGGGTGATTGGGTGTTAAATAGGGTAAAAAATAACCCAAAAATCTCTTTAAAATGGTGTTTTAGCAATGTCTCGGACAAATCTGACGGTCAGAGTGACGGACCGTCACTCACACTATCATTTTTAGTCCAGAAAAAGGGCATTAATTCTTCAGTTTTGATGGCCAAAGTGACTGGCCATCACTGACTTGACGGTCCGTTAGTTTGGCAGTCACACTTGGACAACTCGGATAGCTCTCAGTAAAACGGCCATAACTTCTTACTCCGGTATCGGATTTTGGTGAAATTGGTATCATTGGAAAGATAATTCAATTATATATATGCTGGTAGGTCATGATTTCAAAAATTCTTTGTTGAATGGGAGATATTCTCATTTAAAGTTGGCTATGGCAATGTCCTTCTCAAAAATTTAATCGGTAAGGGATGTTTTGATTTGTCTAATAGCTAGGACGTATTTAAGACATTAATACACATCAAACTTGATCATAAAACTACCAATTAAATAAGATTTATTTATCATGATCTTGAATTATGTTTTTACTATCGGTTGGGATTCTCGGGGTATTACACCATCATCCGTCAATAATGTAGCCACCCAAGGCCTCTAAGTCCATGCAATTCTCAACCTATACTTAAGATCAGGCATTGAAGGTAGAGCTTTGTACTCTGGCCCAAATAATATCCTATTGATTGTTCGGGCTGAAATATCAACATTGACTCCTCAAATAGGTACTGACTCTCTGTTTGGCAAATTTGCAACTGACGACCTCTTTGGACATTACTTCTCTACTAATACTAGATAATTAGAAAAAAATTCTCTTACACAATTCCATTGATACAATCCTGGTGGCTTGCTCATCCATGCTAGTTTATACTCATTGAAACGATGTTCTAACTCAGGATATTCATGAAACTCCGTTGTCTCTATCTGACGTTCCTCAGCAAATGGCCTTTTGATCCCTCTTGCTGTAGGTGTCAATTCGTCATAGAATTTCATGCTTACTCCCTCTATCTACCAACTAATTACCTCTCAAACTTGAGGATCCTTACGCTTGACAATGTTAGTATCCTCAGGTTTAGTGTCCATATCAATCGCTTCCGTTTGCTCTCCCACGTTAGTAGCCTCAGTTTCAACCTCATCAAGTTAAGGTTGAGTTGTAGCAGTCATTGCCTCGTCTAGGCTCGAGTTGATACTGCTCATAATACTGTCACTCTCCTCTTTAGACTGGGAGAGTGTGGGAGTGTTTCTTTTATATTTCCTAGTATTGTAAGCAAGTATAGGTTTGCCTCTACCTCTTTGAGATCTTTCTCCTCTTTTTAGTGGAAGTTTGTGATCCATAATACTTAAAAGAAGTAAGAAATCAGTTTACAATACAAAAATAGCCTAAAAAGTAAAACTTTGACTTGAAGGCCACACTGGTGGTCCTTCAGGTAACTGGTGGTCCACTAGGTGAGCCGTTAGGTCCTATCTAGAAGACCTAAGATTTCAGAGTGTTATGACAGTCCATAAGGTGGTCTTTCAAAAAAATAATGGTCCACCATTTGGCCCGTCGTATCTTATCCAGTGGGTGTCACTTCTGAGGTCCTTTCAACGGTTTATATGGTGGTCTGTTGCAAAATTGACGGTCTACCATTTCGTCCGTCACACCACCTTCTCCAGATTAAGCTTTCAGTTCAGCATTTTGTTAAACATTTAGTATACAAACTAATTTTTTAGCAGCAATTGACACCAAATTCACATTTATGCGCAAATTTTCTCACTTTTAAACGTATGAGTTACTCAAAATTCACCCAACAGTGTATATTAAACACAAAGAAACTCAAAAAAACTTAAAACAACACAAATCAAAAGGAAAACACAAGATGGAATTTAAACAATGAACTACTAATTCATTTCATGCTTTTGAAATTCAAAAAGGAAAGTACATGGTTGTGCTCATACCTTGGTTATATAGTAACTTCTTTCTTTCTTGATTGCACTTTATGAAAACAAAATTAACTTAAAACTTTATCAGTTGCTCTCAAGATTGTTTGTGATGAAGATAAAGAAAAGAGAGGGTTTGCTTAAATAAGGAAAAAGGAAGGAGATGGAGTGTCCTAGGAAGAGAAAATTCCTTTAGATTCTTTGAATCCAAAGGGATTTGGTCAGTTGAAGAAGTCGAAAAGGTTACAACGTATATAACCACTCTTTTTACCTCTTTAAAATCATTTGGGTCAAGTACGAGTCACTTAAATAAGCATCAATTTTAACTCGACCTGACCCAATACTAGGTAACAGCGACGGCTGCACCGACGGCCTGTCGGACACGCAACGGACCACCAGTTTCGCCGTCATATCTTACCAAAACATGGCCAACTTAGCTTAATTGCGATGGTCAATGTGGTGGTCTACCAAATTTGTGATGGTTCACCACTTTGGTCGTCACACCTTACTAGAACATAGGCAACTCAGCTTAATTTCAACGGTCAATGTGGTGGTCCACCAAATCAATGACGGTCCACCAACTTTACAATCACTTTGATCCAGTGACTCAGATTTTTAGCATCTTTGTGACGGAGGAAATGGTGGTCTGTCAGCTAACTGGTGGTCCACTAGTTCGGCTGTCAACCCTTTTTCTAGAAATATCACTCCTTATTTTGCTGCATTTTCAATCCTGCACACTTTACAAACACATAAAAAATGCTCTAAAATAGCAAAATAACTTAGCTAATGCTTTACAACAACACTCTGTGGGTTGCCTCCCACTAGCACCTGATTTATCATCCCGGCACGACTCAACTATCTCGATTACCCAAACTTCATTGAGATAGATAGTAGCAACACTCTTTATTGAGTTTATTGGATTGATATATAGTTTCACACTCTGCCCTTTAACCTTGAAGACATTGTCGTCTTCATTTTCAATTTTCACTACTCCAGATGAGTAGAATTGATTGACTTTGAATGGGCCAGACTATTTAGATTTGACCGTACCTGGAAAAAGCTTGAGTTTGGAGTTGAAGAGGAGCACCAAGTCACCTTTTTGAAAATCCCTCTTTTCAATTCTGTGGTCATGGTACTTCTTCATTATTTCTTTGTATAATTTAACTTTTTCATAAGCTCCGAGATGGAACTCATCCATCTCATTTAGCTGCCCCAGTCTCATATCTGCTGCCTCCTTCCAGTTCAGATTAAGCCACTTTAGTGCCCATAATGCTTTATGCTCTAGCTCAATTGGTAAACGGCACACCTTATGATAAACCAATTAGTATGGTGACATGACAATCAGTGTCTTAAAAGTTGTTCTATATTCCCATAAGGCATCATCCAACTTCCTTGACAATCTTTCTTGCTAGAATTTGCAGTCTTAGAAAGGATAGTTTTAATCTCCTGATTAGAGATTTCCACCTGCCCACTGGTCTGTGGTTGGTATGGGGTATCCACCTTATGCTGCTTTACTACATATTTTACCAAGGCAGTTCTGAACATTTTGTTGCAAAAGTTTGATCCTCCATCGCTTATAATGGTACGTGGTACCCCAAAGCGAGAGAAGATATTTCTCCTTAAGAATACAATAACTTGATTTCCTTCATTATCCGCTAGAGCCACTGCCTTGACCTATTTTGACACGTAGTCAATGACAACTAATATGTACTTCATCTTGGATGAGCTCACAAAGGGCCCCATGAAATCAATGCCCCAGACATCAAATAATTCTACCTCCAGGATTTTAGACATTGGAATCTCATGGTGCTTTGATATGGACCCTTGCCTTTGACATTTGTCACATCTCTTTACGAACTCGTAGGCATCTTTGAACAAGGAAGGCCAATAGTAGCAACTTTGAATCACTTTTCTTGTAGGACAATCACTTGCATGGTGACCTCCAGCTGGGGAAGCATGAATCGCTTCTAGTATACTCAACGTATCTACTTGTAGGATGAACCTCCTAATAATGTCATCCGCACACCACCGAAATAGATACGACTCATCCTAGAAATAATGTGTCACATCATGGAGGAACTTTTTCTTTGGATGAAAGGAAAGATTCTCTGGCATTACTTCACATACCACACAGTTTGTGAAGTCAGCATACCAAGGTACTTTTTTGAGTATTGTAGCTAATATTTTCTCATCCAAAAAGTAATCATCAATATCTAGCTCCTCCTTGATTGCTTGCTCTCCTTCAAGTCCGGATAAGTGGTCTGCTACCTGATTCTCACATCCCTTTCCATCCTTGACTTCGAAGTCAAATTCTTGAAGTAGCAATACCCACTGGATCAACCTTGGCTTAGAGTCCTTATTCACCATTAAGTACCTCAAGGTAGAGTGGTCAGTGTGTACCACTACCTTGGTACCTAACAAATATGCCCTAAACTTCTAAAAAGCATACACAAATACTAGAAGTTCTTGCTCAGTCATGGTATAATTCTTTTAGGCCCCATTCAAGTCCTTTTGTGCATAATATATCGGATGGAACAACTTTTTCTTTCTTTTAGCCAAGAACAGCTCCAAGTGCCACTCCACTAGAATCACACATAATCTCGAACGGTTTCGTCTAGTCAGGAGCAACAATAATTGGAGCCTCCATCAGTTTTGACTCAAGGCATTCAAAAACATTTCTACAATCATCATCAAAAGAAAACTTAGCCTCTTTCTCCAAAAGTTTGCAAAACGGATTGGCAATCTTCGAGAAGTCCTTTATGAATCTACGGTAGAACCCTGCAAGATCGAGGAAACTACGTACTCCTTTGACTGAAATAGTGGGAGGTAGTTTCTCAATCATTTCAACCTTTGCCTTATCAACCTCAATGCCTTTAGCAAAAATTTTGTGACCAAGAACAATCCCTTCCTTCACCATTTTTTCCAGTTAAGGATAAGGTTAAACTCTTCACACCGCTGCAATGGCCAATTAAGATTCAGCAATCAAAGATTAAAAGAATCATCGACTCCTGAAAAATCATCCATAAACACCTCCAAGGTGTGTTCAACTTTATCAAAAAATATTGATATTATGAACTGCTGAAAAGTGGCGGGTGCATTACACAAACCAAAAGTTATCCGCTTAAAAGCAAACGTACCATATGGGCAAGTGAATATCATTTTTTCTTGATCTTCAGGTGCAATAGAAATTTGGTTATAACTAGAATTCCCATCTAAGAAATAGTACCAATCCCTTCCCGTTAGCCAATCAAGCATCTGATCCATGAAAGGTATTGGGAAGTAGTCCTTCAATGTCAACGAGTTGGGTTTTCTTTAATCCATATACACCCTCCAACCAGTAATAGGCTTGAGTGGAATCAACTCATTCTTCTCATTATCCACAACTATCATGCCCCCGTTCTTGGGAACGTACTGAATAGGACTCACCCACTTACTAGTTGAGATAGGGTATACTACTCCTGCATCTAGCCACTTGATGATCTATTTCTTCACCACCTCTTCCATAGGTGGCTTTAGACAACGGTGATACTTAATAGTCGGAACACAATCCCCCTCTAGCTAAATCTTATGTGTACATATACTAAGAGGGATACCGATGATGTCTGCAATCGTCCAACCAATAGACCTCTTATATCTCTTATGAACAGAGATAAGAGATTACACCTATTACTTACCCGGATCAGTAGCAATAATTATAGGTAGTGTATTCCTATTGCCTAGGAACACATAATTTAAATAACGGGTAACTCTTTCAGCTCCAAAGTAGGTGGCTCTTCTATAGAACGCTTAGCAGGTGGACTTGGGATGATTTTCAAGTCCAAATCCAACTTCTTGGGTGCATAAGAATAAGACCCCATGCCTATTAAGTCACACACCATCTTCTCATAATCTTCTATACCATCATGATCAAAATTGATTAATACTGCAGCTAAAGTCTCCACATCAAATTTTTCTTCTATAGGCACTTCTTGCTCCTCCTCATAATAGACATCTACAATAGAGAATACGCTCAAATCTGTATGCTGTTTCATGGACTGGCACACATCAAATCACACTAATTCATCATTCAACCTGAATAGTAGCTCATTTTCCCTCAAATAAATAAGTACACTCTCAGTTGTGAGGAAAGGTCGACCCAAGATTATAGGCACCTCAAAATCCATCTCACAGTCAAGAATGAATTAGATGGAAATATAAAATTGGCCACCTTAACTAATATGTCATATAGAATCTCCACGAGCCACTTCGCAGACCTGTCTTCCATAACTAATATCATGTTTGTGGGAGTAGGATCCCCCAAACCCAATTTCTTATACACATCAAATGGCATCAAGTTTATACTGGCTCCTAAGTCACATAGAGCTTTTGCAAAATCAAGAGGCCTAATAGTGCACAGGATGGTAAATGCTTCTGCCTTCTTCTGCACCAACGACCTTGTAGAAATAGGACCATAATGATGGAGATTGTCCATCGGCTCAAAACTAACTGTATGCTTCTTCGTAACAAGGTCTTTCATGAACTTTACATACCCGAGCATTTTCTCCAATACCTCCACCAATGGCAAATTGATTATCAACTGCTTAAGCATGGCTATAAACTTGCAAAACTTTGTGTCATCATCCTTCTTATTCAATTGATGGGGAAATAAAGAAGGTTGTTTTAGGAGCGTAGTAACCACCACTTCAGTCTCCTTTCCCTTGTTCTTCTCCAACTCATCAACCTATTGATGGTTGGATGGTGTATTATAAATAACTTCATCCAATTCCTCAAACTCCACTGGATGATCAATTGCTACTTCCTCAATATCATCTGCCATAACATCAACCACAGGCTTGCCCATAGGAGGTCTTGCCAATACCCTACCACTCCTGGTGGTAAATTCCATACACGAACCATCCTTCCTCAGGTTATGAATTATGTCACTTCGTAGTGTGACACTCATCCTCTGATTGAATGTGGTAGACAGTTGGTTCAATTGTTGCTCCAACTATTTTATCAAAGTAGAGTGTGAATCCACTAATTGATTTATTGAGGACAAATCACTTTTCATCTCAGCCACCCTAGTATTGGTTGCTTCTACTCCCTTCAATAAATTAGTCATTATATCCTCCATGGACATCTTCCCCAAACTAGTTATAGCAGCCTCACGGTTTCCAAGAGGAACATACAACCCACTCTAGTCATTCTTATTCTTCCAATTGCCTTGGTCGTGGTCTTTATAGATAGATTTTTCATAATATTTCTGACCTTGATTTCCTTGGCCATTGCCTCGGAAACCCCCTGATTGTTCAAGTAAATGGCTTCCTCCTCAGAATCGGATTCAGCCCTTCCCTGTGATGCTACAGCTTTAACCTTCTCTGTCTTTCCTAATAATAAATACATTAAAAAAAGATCCATTTGTGTCTTCATGTGTGCCATATCTTGGTTACATTCTTCTTCCCTTTACCTATGCTCTGCAGTCATGCTAATATATACAGTAGATCTTGCTACCTCTAAATCCCTGGTATGCCAAGATCTACTTTGCTTTGTCATATGATCAAGCATCTCAGCTGCTTCAGGATAAGTGAAGTCCATGAATAACCCACCCCCAGCATTATCCATTACTGGCTTTGTCATAGAGTTCAAGGCTCGATATAATATCTCCATCAAGTGGACATTGGTCATCTGATGATTTAAATACTGCATAAGCTTCTTCTTGAATCTCTCCTAAGTCTCATGGAGAGCTTTAGTTGGAAGCTGTCTGAAGTTACTAATTTCATATCTCAACTGTGCCCTTTTGGATAGAGAAAAGAACCTTTTTAGGAAAGTATCTTTCAGTTGTCTTCAATTGGTAATAGAGTCGGGAGTTAGCCCATTCAACCATAAAGTTGCCTCCCCAAACAGAGACAACGGGAACAACCGCAAACGAATAGCATTTTTCCAAACTCCTGGGTTGTCAAATGATTTATATGTCAATATAAAATTGACCAAATATATATTTAGGTCATCACCCGTAAGTCCACCGAACAACCCTTTGAGATGGAACAACTGGATAATAGTACTCGTGATATTAAAATTAGCTCCGAGTGCTAAGGGTGGAGGACTAATGACCCCTATTGCACCAGCTCCATCCAAGTCATCCTCATCATCCATAAGATTAAATTGGATGGCCTGGCGCTCTGGTCTCGCCCTAGCAGGGCAATTTCTCTTGACATTCCTATTTGTCGGTGTAGGCATATTGTCTGCATGCCTCTGGTTAATCGGATTTAATAAATCATCATCACCCAGATCATCATCATCTGGGTTTAGTGCCCGGCCTGCATTATCTATATTTTGTTGATTCTATTATACAGTTGCTAAGGCAGCTAGTGTAGCTTTTTCGTGCTAAGCACATACCCTCTATTAGTTCTGTTGACCATCTATTCTACTAATAAGTCAAGGTTATGGATTAATAGGTAATAAAGGTTCACCTGATCTATGTGTACTTGGTATGCAATACAATCAACCTACGAAATACAAAAACAACAAACAAAAAGTAAAATTTGGAAAACTTTGACCAAAGGTCAATTAACAATCACAAACTTAATTGACAACCGTATTCCTCGGCAACGGTGCCAAAATTTGACACTCCCAAATTACAACTTTCGTTAGAAAGTGTAAGCGGTCACTTCAAATATAGAATCCAACTAGGTTGGGTGTCGAATCCTACAGGGAATACTATGTTCACTAAGTATTGTGGTTATTATTACACTGTTGATCAAAGGTTCTAGAATAAAGGGGGATTTTGATTTATCAATTGTATTCAAAAGTTTGTTACAGAAAGTAATCCAACTGTAGGTTATGTTGCAAATAGTAATTCAATAAGAAAAGTCAAACTAGAGTTATGGTTACCAAGATGCTTAAGCAGCTAGGGTTGTGAACTATTTTGAATTCCCAATGAACAATTCTAATAGAAAGAGTAATTGAATTCTATGGTTTACCCATTATTTTCTCAACCTAAGTGAGTAACTTATCCGTTAATTCTTTCAAACATAAGGAACATATTATTTATTTAACTATATTCTCACCCGGATTGATCCGGTAAGGCATCTACACTCTATCCAAAGGATAAAGGCTTTAGATTTATGTAAACCCTTCCTTTTCCCGACAAGCACTTTTCTATTTGAACAAGTGTTGTTATTGGGCTCACTTTTCAAGTTTGCAACCAAGAAAAGTTATTAAAGTGAAAAACGGTTTATGCAATATCAATTAAATATGGGAATCTACTAGATTCACAACCCTCCAATTAACTATTCACATCAAGGCTCCCATAACCCTAGTTATAGGATCTTAGCTACACATTCCATCATAGAAAGAGAAGCAATCCTTGTGATATTCATAAATTAATTCAGAATTTAGTTACAAAAGTCACAATTGTTGTTCTTCAATCTTCAATAGAAAATATGATAAAGGAATCTAGATCCAAAAATCTCCAATGAATCTCAGAGAAAAACTATGTACTATAATGTTTCAAGTCTGTAAAAACCTAATATTAGATAAAATATACCTAATAAAACCTAAAACTGGGTATTTATATGTCCCCACGTAAAAGAGATTTAAAATTTGAATTTAAAAAGAACGTGTCCAAATTGATGGCCAAAGTGGTGGTCCATCGCAAGGATGATAGTTCACCATATGAGCCATCATTGCTGATCCGGGAGAGTCATGTTCTGGATAACACTGACGGCTAAAGTGGTGATCCATCACAAGACTGGTGGTCCACCACTTGGGCTATCGTTGAAGATCTTTTATAGTCAATTTCTAGATATCTCTGATGGACAAAGTGGTGGTCCACCATAAGACAGACGGTCCACCATATGGGCCATCGCTGATTATCCTAGAGAGGCAGGTTCTTCTTAGCACTGACAACCAAACTGGTGGTTCATCACAGGACTGATGGTCCACCATCTGAGCCATTGCTGGATGCTTCAGGATGCCAAGTTCTATTTAGCACTGATGGCTAAAATTATGGTCCATTGTAAGATTGGTGGTCCACTACCTGGGCTGTCGCTGAGTCTTCTAAAATCATGGATTCTGTTTGGGCCTGATGGTTAGTTGGTAGTCCGTCGTAAGACTGGTGGTCCACCATTTTGACCGTCAAAAGTGTTTTCTTGCAAATTTTCTGAGTCTTTTCCTTCAACTAGATCGTTACCCTTAAACACTAAAACCCAATATTTAATACAACCTTAGTTGATTGAAAACATGCAATTTTCCCAAGATAAAAATGCAAAATGTTCCATCAAAAGCCAAAACATCAGGATTACAAGGGTCTTGTCAATTCCAAAGTGACCCATCATACCCCCATCATGTGAATCTCTTACAAACAATTCTCTCCATGAGCTAGAGGGAATATACAACCTTCATCCCTTGAACAAGAAACCATCAAACTTAGAGTAGGGCAGAGAATTACTAATCCTCTCCCTAACCCATGCCTCACAATCTTGATAGATTTGAGAAATTTTGGTATCCTCAAGGTACATGGTCTTTAGAATATTAATTCCTATCAATTTAGAAGACAATGTAGAGATAAACACATGCTTCCTAGATAATGCATCGGCTACCACATTTTTCTTTCTCTTTTTGTATTGAATTACATAAGGAAAAGTCTTTAGGAAAGCAATCCACTTGGAATGTCTTTCATTGAGTTTATATTGGGCCAAAATATGTTTAAGGACTCATGATCGATTCGAATCACGAACATCTTGGGCCACATATAATGTTACCAATTACTCAAGGCTCCAATCAGGGCGTATAACTATAAATCATAGGTGGAATAATTTAGAGTTGCACCCTTGAGATTTTCACTAAAATAGGCAATAGCTTTATGATCTTGAAATAAGATGACACCTATTCCTACCTTACTTACATCACATTCAATCTCAAATATCTTATCAAAATTGGGTAATTGCAATAAAGAGACGGGGTTAAGCATAGCTTTCAAAGTTTTAAATGCATTGGCTTTCTCATCATCCCAATTAAAAGTTTTATCCTTACAGATCACCACAGTCAAGGAAGCGGCGATGGTACTAAATCCTTTGAAAAATTGCCTATAAAAACTAGCGATCCCATAGAAGCTTCTTACCTCACTAATGGATTTTGGAGTTGGCCAATTCTCGATGGCATCTATCTTAGATTCATCCACAAATCCCAAGAAAACAACTTGAGACTAGCAATAAAACAACTTCATTCACATCAAAAGAATATTTTTCAAGATTAGCATACAACTTCTCTTTTCTAAGAACTTCAAATACATCATGCAAATGTAAGACATGTCCTTCAAGGGATTTTCTATAAACTAGAACATCATCAAAGTATACCATAATAAACTTCCCAATGAATGATTTCATCACATGGCTCATCAACCATATAAAGGTACTAGGAGCGTTGGTGAGGCTAAAAGGCATGATCAAACATTTATATAGACTGAACTTGGTCTTAAATGCGGTCTTCCACTCATTACCCAGTTGCATCCGGATTTAGTGGTACCTAATAATGCTAAAACTACACTTCTCTTATGAGAATGTAAACGATCATTGACAATATATAACCCAACTAGGTTGGGGTCAAATCCCACAGGGAATATAGTGCGAATTTGAGTTATCTGTGAGTTAATCAACTGATAATTAGCAGTTTTCTGTGAATGGGTTTTTTTGGAAAGATAGCAAATAATTACTTCTCAATTCAGTGTTTGAAATCAATATGATAAGGAAAACCAGAGTTATGTTTACTATGGGTGTTGGGATTAGACAGACGTTAGTAACAGTTCAAGATTCTTGTGGTAGGTAGGAACAACAGACTATCCTTGTCGAAGTTAAGTCTAAATGTTTCTCAACCTATTTAGACATTTAACCACCTAATGCTCTTAAACTTAGGGAATTTATATTTCATAATAGGATGTTATCTCAAGTTAATTAATCTTGTTATATCATTAATTATTAAATGGAACTTTGATGCTTCAAGTCCCTGTTGATAATTCACTTCTTACTAGGGTTGATTTCTTATCTCAAGCAAATCAACAGTAAGCAAGACCTATTGTTTGCAACCAATAGTCAAAATATAAAATAATGGAATTAACAAGAAGTTCCTACCACCATTAGAATCTTGAACACTTAGTTATGTTACAAACCTAAATCCATAGATCCCACAACTCGGGTTAAGGGAATTTAGCTACTCATAATAAAATAAGCAAGATAACAAGTTGAATTCATACTTATATAGATGATCTTACAGCAAGATGAATAGCAACAATTGTTTCTCAGATTTGATCCAATAGAAAATACCAAAAACAATGGTAATAATGTCTCCAAAAATAATTGTCTTTTAAAGTCAGAAAACTAGAGAGAAAAATGCTCAAAACGTCAGTTCTAAGTTGATTAGAAAATCCTAACATATGCTTTAAATACTTCAGCCTAATTATGGAAACAAAATCAGATCACATTATTTTTTAGGATAGACGACGGCGTGTGTGATGGCTTATCAGGAGTCTTACGGCTTATCAGGAATGTTATCAGCTCCTTTTCACTTTTGATAATCTCTGCCTTGGTTTGACGATGAGGCTTGATGGTTTATCAGACATGTGATGACTTATCAGAAATGTCATCACTTCTTCACTTCAAACTCCTTTCCCTACCTAAGCCTAACGATGAGCCTGATGGCTTATCACACTTCTGATGGCCTATTACAGATGTCATCACTAATTCCAGCTAAAGTCCATTCTCTGTCTAAGTCTGACGACAACTCTGATAGCTTATCACAAGGTTGACGACGTCATCATCTATACTTCATTTTCTACTTGCTCTAAAATCAACTCTTTTATTCCTATTATTGTTGATTCTCTTGCATCTCAACTTATACTGCAATATCAAATAGAAAACAATTAAAAATGACCAAAGTTGCTTAAGACTTTGCAATTATTCTCAGTTAAAAGCCTCAAATATGCTAGCATATGCTCACACATCAACACCCTCAACTTAAAACAATTTCTTGTCCTCAAGCAACTAAAACACAACCAAGAGGATACAAAGTATATTTGACAGTCAACCTTCCATATTATCTCATAATATTTTCACCATCTCCAAGGTCAATCAATTTAAAAACAACTGTGTATATTATTGAAGAACAATAATACAACACACAAGAATCAAGATATGACATTAATTAAGCAACAACATCCATGCATATACCAAGATTACACTATCTAAACAAGTTAGCAACTAGCAATGTGACCAGTGTGCCCTCACTACAAAGAAGTCCCACTTCACTTATATCAAACATCACATATGTAACCATGGGGATGATCAAAAGACACTTACTATCAGAATGAAGTTCCAATCAATGTATGCCAAATACCATAGGCTTGCCCTTATTTTTATTACTAGGATTTTCAGACAAGTCAGCTAGGATTACTATAGGTCTTATCTTTGGCTTATAATGTAGGCTAGGGGCTGGTATGATACTCGATGATATTTAAAGTGACTAAGCCTCTTTGACACTGCACTAGCTTCTGGGGTCTCACTCATTAACCTTTTTCTATTCTTCTCTTTTCTTGATCACACAAATTCAGGATGGGTGCGCTCTTTTCTACAATTACTTCTTTTTTTTCACAACTTTTCTTTTCTTGTTCTTTTCCACTGCACCTAACTTTTTATTCTTTTCTTTTATTCTACCTTTCTTCATACTCATTTTACATCACGCATCCCTATGATAGCCACCCTTAACTTAGGCCATTTTCCTAAGTCAAGGTGCACAGTGTCCAAGGAGGACCAATGCCAAAATAGGTTCATTATGATATAAATAGTATGGTGATAGGTATCATAAAAAGAAATAGACTATTCAGGCTCAAAATAGGGATCAAGGGATATTATTCATACAGGGAAGATCATTTAGGCTAAAGTGGGCTAATATCAAAACGGCCTACGATCCTTTCCTAACCTCTATCCTTCAACCTAGGTAAGACTAACCGAGCAAGTTCTGGATTCAACATACAATGGGAACTAAGTAAAATCTCACATGCACATGGCACACAAGTATATCACAATTTACTACTTATCTATTTCATGCAAGTGTTTAGCAATGGTTATTAAGTCACTAGAAATAATACCATACAAAGATGCATAGTGGTCATAATTAGATGAAAATCACATAGTTAAATAATTAGACCATTTGAGAGGTGTTCACAAAATAACACAACCATGTTAACTGCCTCAGGTGCTTGTATTTCCCCTAGTCAACTACAAAATGTTACAACAATAACACACCCTACACCCTCAACTTAAAATCAAAGAAAAATTAAACTAAGGGCTAGGGTATGCCTGGAGTAGATCAAGAATGGGGATCATGGGTCCTTGACCCTGCTGCTGTATCCTCAGATGTCTTATCTCCATCGAGAGTCTCCCTCCGTTCTGACATATCGGGCCTAGCATTTTTTGGAGGCCTACTAGTTGAGGAACCTACGGCTCTCGCTCGTAGGGCCTTCTTCCATTTTTCATTGTTAGCTAGTGACTTTATCATCACCTTTCTCATCTTTTTTTTTTCAGCCTTTTTTCTTACCCTCTTCTCTACTTTTCTTTCTTCATTACTATCAGGACTTTCTCTCTTACCCTTACCTGTCTTTTTGCCCTCTTTTTTTTCTTTATTGGTTCTCTCGTGAGATCAAGCAATGGGATTTCTCCCTCAGACTCATCAATAGTCAGATCTGTTGACACTATAAGTTGGTGATACTATAATACTTGAACATCTGTCTTTACCTTATCCAGGGATGATCTAAATTGTGCAAGGTATGAGCCTGGCATTTCTCTTAACCATGTCTTAAAATGGTTTTCTAACTCATCAATCCGACTGGGCAAGGCTCAGAAGGGCTCCAGTGTGACCTTAGTCCTCTTGTCTACCACAGAGGCAAATTTCCTAGCAAAAAGTTGCAGCTGAGCCTCGCACCACTTGGCTTGTTTTACCACTCTCCTGAAATTCATTGGGTTGAAGGCAAATTATGTGGTAGACACAAAAACTAAAGGATTTGTTTTATTTCTAGGCACTGAATCTACTAGTGCTGAGGATAATGGTGCTGCAGCTTCAGAATCTTGCACCTTTATATTAGGTACTGAGCTAGTATCTATAACAGGTTGATCTATTGCAACCCTTGCTCCTTTGTCAAGTTTCAGCCTCGGCTGATTTTTATTATATCGGATGGGGTTGTGGGTCTTCTTAGCAGGCAATTCATTGTCTATCCCTACAACCTCAGGTACATTGCCTGCCTTACACAAGCTCATAATTATACAAGGGAAAGGATATTATATGTCAGGCCTTGATACCCGAAGATTCTTCTCATCAGCAATGATCTCTCTGAAGTTCAAGTTAAGTTTAGCCATGAGACTTGCGACCAGTACTACTCTATCATCTCCAAGGATGTTATCTCCCTCAGTAGGCATCAAATTAGTGTGTACTACACCCCACTAGAGCCTTGCCTCTTGAGTCAGGGAGGCCTTGAAAATCCTTTCATTCAGGTTGGTCAGCCATTCAGGTTTTTCTTCAGCTACGAGAGTGGCTAAACAAGACCATTGATTTCCATGATGCTTCAACCGAGCGTAGAATGTAGGTGAAGTGGCTTGAGGAGTGAATTCGTGGCCATGAAGAAATCTGTTGATTGTTGTTTTTGAGTGATCCACCATCACATCCCGTACTGGAACTCTATCCAAAGAGAAGAAATCAGCTAGCTCCTCAGTCCAAAGATCCTTTGGGCAAAAATATTTCTCATGCAAAGTTTAGGACCACATTTACCGCTCTTGCTCAGTCTATAGCTACCCAGAATGAACGACCAGTAGTCATCCCAGCCAACCCGGTGGCCAATTAAACTGCAGCTAGGAGTCGGGACTTCACCCAAAATGAACCCTCCATCCTTCTTTGGATCTAAGCCAGACGAGGATTCTCAGAAATTCATTGACCAAGTCTAGAAGTTCATTGATATCATGAGATTCACTACTTCTCAGAGTGCTAAGTTAGCCACATACCAATTGCAGGATATCGCTCACACTTGGTACAAGCAATGGTTAGAAGAAAGGTTAGAGGATACAGGTCCTGTTGAGTGGGAAGAATTTGTCATGGCTTTCTTAGACAAATTCTTTCCCCAGGAGCTGAGAGAGGACAAAGTTCTTGAGTTCATCAATCTCAGGCAGAGAAATATGATAGTTAGAGAGTATTCTCTAATATTTACTCAGTTAGCAAGATATGCCCCTCATGTGGTTGCAGACAACATGGATAAGATAAGCAAGTTCGTGTCAGGGGTGAATGATAGCATGGTAAATAAGTGTAGGTCTGCTATGCTGAACAGTGATATGACTTTAGCCAGGATTATGACCCATGATCAATAGATAGAGGTGCAGAAGGTTAAGACTAGGAAGAGGCAGAACAAGAGAGCAAGAGCAGGCAGTTTCAGTTTTGCTCAGCCTAAATCAGAGGAAGGAAATCATTCACAGTTTTGTCCTAAGTCAGCAGTTCCATCCCCTTCCTGCGCTAGTTCCGTAGTGACGAAGTTTAGGGATGGCAACAAAGACAGAAAACCAGGCTCTAAATATCAGGGTAGTGTTAGCAGTGCCCGAACAAACCCCCTTTATCAGACTTGTGGTAAGAACCACAAGGGTATTTGCAGAACCGGTAGTGATGTCTATTTTTGTTGTGGTAAGACAGGACACAAGATTAGGGAGTGTCCTTAGCCAGGCCCTAACGGTCAGCAGAATTTTTCCACAGCTCAGTTCGGTCGCCCAAACGCTGGGTGCCACTTCCAGTGCTACTAATGGGCAACGCCCAAATAGACTCTATGATCTTCAGACCCGACAGGATCAAGAAAATTCTCCTGATGTCATTACTGGTACGTTACAGATTTTCCATGTTTATGTTTATGATTTGCTAGACCCAGGTGCATCTTTGTCTTTAAAATACAATTTGTTTTTATTACTTTTGTATTATCATTTTATAATTTATTAACCTTAACATAATAATTCTTTTAAATAATTTGGTAATATTTATTAAATTATTTTAATTTTCACACCTGTAATTTACAAATATCTAGTTCTTATTGTTGTTGTTGTTATTGTTATTATTATTATTATTATTATTATTATTATTATTATTATGATCATCATCATCATCATCATTTTTTATTTTTATTATAGTAGTGCTTAAAATTCATTTCAAACTATACCGACAATTTTACATAATACTTCTTTTTTTGTCAACATTAATCTTATATGCATAATGTATGTTAAGAATAATGATTTTATGATTTTTTACGCATCATTACTATTAATTCATTATTTATTAAACAACAACCTAAGTCAATGAACATTTGTCTAATTTATTTAATTTCTAGCCTATTTCTATCCAAGTTACATCAATTTTAGACAAATTTGACCTAACTTAAAATTCCTAACTCATTCTCCTAATTTCATAAATCCAATTTTAGTCCCAGCCATTAATTAAAATTGATCCAACACCTGAGATTAACTCATCTTGTCTTTCCTTTTTAATCATCCAAAACCAAACCTAATCTGATTTTTCTAAAAAATTAGTTGCACCAGCTCCGTCATCTCTCTAAGACATGTAAATGACACCAATAACCATGGCCGGCGAAGCCTTCCTCATTATCCAGAACCACCTTCATCTCTTCTTCTCTAGTCATAATACCACAATAGCGACTGTTGTCCCTAGTATCTTCCATCTGCCGCCACCAGGCTGACCACCAAACTGCTAGTATTTCCCTCTCTCTTGTGGCGAAATCGTCCATCCACCACCATTTCTTTTTAATTCTCCATCTCTTATCTGATCAAACGATAACAATGGAAGACTATCATCACTGATCCACCGCCATCCATCATCTGCTTATGCAGCCTCAACAAACTTCGGGCAACTATGGACAGTGAAAACCCATGCCTTACAGCCATTTCCATCACGACAACAAGCAATGCCTTCTTTTTCTCTCTCTTTTTAACTAGCAAAATCCTGATACAACCCTCTATTGTCCACGTCTTCGATCATCTCCAATCGATGATAACTCCAACAAGCCATCACAACTGCGAAGACACCATCAGAGAGGTTCTTGTCTCTCTTCGTAAGTTTGAATTTAAAGAAGACCGCATGTTTTAGGTTTGATTTTTATTATGAATTATGAGACAAACTAGAATTCCAAACCATACACAGGAATTAACTGATTGTACTATACTAAACTCAAGAAATTACAAGATGGATATCTATAATGGAACAGTAAGAAAAACTACAAAAGATAAAAGAAATAGAGATAGACACTTGCTTTACAATTCTCTAACCCAATACAGTTGTTGTTAACTATTTATTTTCCTTGTGATGCAAACCCTATGTTCCTCTTTCACATTTCCCCCCCACTTCAACTATGAAATCGGTAAGTTTCTTAAATGGAATCCTCATGAGCTCACTTCTTCACTTAACTTCAACCCTTTATTGAGTGTGTGTGTACACATCAACAGGTGAAGTTTCTTAACTTCAGCCACATGGTTCATAACAATTATATTAAACACAACTCAAAAAATTACAAGATGGAGGTTTGTAATAGAACAACAAGGAAAAATACATAAGATAGAAAAAACAAGGAGATGGGAATAGAGATACTAAGAGAGGCGAGAAATAGACACTTTCTTCGCAATTCTCTAAACCAATAAAATAAATTTTAACTATTTATTTTCCTTGTGTTACAAACCCTATGCCCCTCTTTCATACTTTATCCCCCACTCCAACTATGAAATCAGTAAGTCTTTTTGATGGAATCCTCATACGCTCGTTTTTTCTCTTAACTTCAACCCATTGCTGAGTATGCGTGTCCACATTAGTAGGTGAGGTGTATTCCATGTCAGCCATATGGGTCACAACAAGACCTCTATCCTGTGAAAGAACCTTATTCTCAAGTTTGAGAGAGAAGCCCACTAGACCAGGATCAACCAAACTAGTGAGCTGAAGTTGTGCATTTTGTTGATTTGGTTCACCCTTACATTTATTTAGAAAATAAATATGGAATAATGGATGTATACGAGCTTCACCAGGTAACTCTAGCTTATAGGGAACCCCACCAATGCGTTTAATGATTTTGAAGGGTCCAAAGTAGTGTCTATTGTAATGACCCTTTAGGTCATTTTCTATATTTTTCTTATATTCACCGTTTGAGCTTTTCTATAACTGCCCCAAGTCACTTATTACTTGCTGGGACTGAAAGTTTGGTTACCGGGCAGTTCGTTTAGTTTTTAGAGCAAATTCTCTATTTAAAATTCGTCGTTGGTTCTAAATGGCCACCGAGTAAAAACTTTAGTAAAACAATCTCAGATGAAAATTCCAACTTTGCCAACAGATCTGAAATATCAATTTTAGTCTCTCTAGACCTTTGGTTTGGGTGCCACTTCACCCAAGCTCATTTTGACCTATTGATCGGAAAGTTGAAAATTGGAAGAAATGGGTGTAGGACCCATATTTTGTTAAAACAACCTCAGATTGCAAATCCGACTTGTCCATCAAATCCAAAATGTTGATTTTAAGTTAGGGAGACCCTTGGTTCAAGTATCAAGGCTCCCAAACTTATTTTGAGCTATTGAGCGGAATTTATGAAAAATAATAAAAGTTTAGGTGTAGGCCCAACTTTTTGCCTAAACGATCTCCTATGAAACTTTTGATGATTCCAACGGATGTGAAATGTTTTTTACACACAAAATTAACTCGTGTATCATGTTATTTGGATTGCGTATGAGTTTCGAGGGTCAAAAACTCATTTTTCAGTTTGCTGTAATCTGGTGCAACCACGATCGTGGCAAAAGTGTGCGATCGCGGCCTGTGTGACTGCAATAGCAGCACTTGAGAACCTATACAGTCTATATAAAGGTCCCAATACATATTTGGACCGTTTCCCCTTCACTATCTAGACCTAGAAACCCCAAAATGAGTGTAATAACTCAAAACTGGTCATGGGGGGTAACTTGGGAGCCTAATTATCATCTTGTATCGTATTATCTTCAAATTTAAGGAAAGAATTCCTTGAATTCATGCTTTAATTTCAAAGTTTGGACCCAAAACCCCAATTTAGCTTAGGTTTTGAGTTTAGCCCAAAGATGCTTAGTTTTCACCCATTCTTTAAGGGTTATGATTCCTTGTTCATGTGTGAACATTGGGTTGGTCTCAAAAACTCATTTTCCATATGTGGGACCCACTTGGGGTTTTGGTGTATTTTGGGATCTAAATCACAATAGTACAATATGGGTATCTGTAATGCCCTGAGTCTATACCCCGGACGTTACACAGTGCTCATAATCCCGAAGGACCACAAGCTAACCCAGACTGGTACCTGCTGCAATAACTGTGTAATAAATACAGTAATAATTGCATAAAAATTCAAAAACATATGCCATAAGGTTCAAATCTGTAAATAAAGTTGAATGTGATATCAAAGTATCAAAACTGAATAAAAGTACTAAAAAGATAAACTGTCTAAAAATACTCTAGTCTGAAAAAGCCTCTAACTATCTGAACTGTGGAGTTGATGGGACAAGCCCACAACTAAATCCATCTACTAATAAAACTGAAGTACTACAAATAATAAGCATGTCCTTGAACTATGAGGACTCACCACTACTCTGAAAGTTAAGAATTTGAACTGCTAAGGATGATTTGGAGCCCGTGTGTCTGAACCTATGATATAAGATATCATAGCGCAAAGAAAAGCATGCGTCAGTACTTTGAATGTACTGGTATGCTCAGTGAGGTAGGTTGAAATGCATGGGTTCATATGCATGCACAATAATAACTGAATAACATGAGTATGACTGAGTAAGAGTACATGCATGAATACATAGACTGTAACTAAGATCGTGCTAATACTGAGTACTGAATTCTGAATACTGATTATCGATATTTGAGTTTACAAATACTATATTACTGATTATCTGAATTACTATGTCTGACATTTATGAATACTGTGGAACCATACTGAGTTTCGTACTAAACTAAGTGACTATGTTTGATAGTCCTGAATCTGTAGAACTAAACTGAGTTCTATTCTGAGACTGAGACTGGAACTGAGACTGTGGGAGGTAATCATTTAACCAACATGCCCCTCTCTAAACTGATTGGGGTCCAACCTATAACCCCAGTTGGAAGGGTGTCAATACCGTGCCATGGGTAAGGATAATTTAGGAGTTAACCCTCTCTGGTAGGAAGCTCTTTTGTCAACCCTCGCTGGCAGGATAATTCGAACGAGAAATATCAACCATCGTAATGTCTGGAAGAAAAATACCTCAACCTACACTGGGTACGTAGTTCTATAATGTAGGGACTGCTGCTAAGGGTCAAACCCTTTGCTGACAAGAATTCCCCCATCCCTGGGTTAACACAGTGCTGAATCCTACTCCCAACTAAATAGACAATGAACTAATTTCTAGTATGTCCTAGGATGGACTGAATGGTTATTGAGATTACTGTTTAGCTGCACTAAACTGATTTCATTGAGTTCCATTAACTGACAAAATACTGCTGAATCCTGTTAGTTGATTGTGTTTACTGAGGTCTTAACAGGATACTGAATTAGACTGGATTAATACTGATTCTACTCAGTTTTCATGAGTTTTGTAACTGACTGAGAGTACTACTGATGCCATGACTGATACTATTCTATGACTTACCAGGGCACTAGGTAATCATCTAAATTGTCAGGTACAAGTAACTCGAGGACTCGATATCATAAATTAAGAGACATGGCACAATTTGAAGCTTATAAGCTAAGTATTTGATCATCATTTATTCATTGGAGCATTTTGACAATACTTGCATATAACTTGACATGATTTCATTCTCTCAATAGTTCACATGGACAATTTAGTAAGCACTTGGTGAGCACATTATATGCACATAGTATTGAACAACAAGTAAGCATCATAATACAACTCTAATTTCACAATTCAAGGATTTATCGTGGATTCGCATGAATCTACACATAATGATCAATTTCATATGAAATATATATATAATCATGAATTAGGAACTTAATCCAAATAGTAATCATGGATACACTTTAATTCCAAACATGAAAATCATAAAATCAATTACTTGAAGTTCAAAAGAGATTCTTGGACTCCAAGGGTGGAAGGAACCCTTGAATAAACACTTTACACACCTTTGTTGAAGAATTTCTAAAAGTTTATGGGGGAATCTTTTGCCCGTGATTTGAAATTGACGCTTCTAGGGTTTTGTTCTTGAGAGATTTTGAGAAAGAATAACTATATTTGCTCTATAGGATGTTTAATTTCATGTTTTAGGGGATGAGGGTGAAGGGAAAAAGACCCAAATACCCCTAAGAATGCGGTCTTTTAATGACTGAAAACTGGATTACCAACGTTTAGGTCGACACGCCGCATCGATTCCATTGACGCGATAGCCGGCCAGTTGTGCCAAGTTTGCATTGGTTCATTGGAATTTGCACTGAAGCTAGGGGAAAATCATCCATCAACGTGATGGTCGACGCGTTGCGCCATGATCACGTCAACCCACTATTTTAGGCACTCAAACGTGTTTCAAACGAGGTCCAAAAAATCCGAAACTTACTCTGGAACACCTATGGACCTCCCTAACCATGAATCAACCTAAATATCAACATTTAATGGACGTAAAGGTTGTAAAATAATATTGAACACCATCATAGGCTAAAATGACACTGAGTACTTAGCTAAAATATTCTATTTCTGGGACCCTTTGACAAGCCTAAAGAATTAAATTAAGCATAGGATTTTGTGGGGTCTTACATTTTCTCCCCCTTGGGTAAATTCATCCTCAAATGAGACTACTGAGACTAAGAATACAGAGAGACTGGACTTAGACACTAGGCATACATAACTGGAGCATGGTTTCATGACTGAGATCACTAATACACTGAATTATCATACGAAGCATGCATATCTGATGCATGAGTACATAGATGAACATGATTCATGAATGCATAACTGGGAATACTGATAAGCTGAGTTTCTCATATTGGACAAGCATATCTGATGCATGAATACATGACTGAACTGGATCATGAACGTATAACTGAACATGCAATGGTAACTAATACCAAGTTTATAACTGAAATCTAAACATGAAACTGAATAAGCTTAAGGAAAACTATTACCTTGGGCTGAATCTGAGTTTGCAGAGAAGAGATGACGATACTTGGTCTACATATCTGCTTCTGCTTCCTAAGTAGCTCCCTCAACGGACCGATTCTGCCATAGAACTTTTACTAGAGGGACATATTTGTTCCTCAGTCTGCGAATCTGATAATCAAGAATTTCGATTGGGATCTCTTCATAAGAGAGGATATTATGAACATTTATGCCCTTTATGGGGATTATGACTGATGGGTCACCAATGTATTTCTTTAGCAAGTAGACATAAAACACTGGATGTACTGAAGATAGATCTGAAGTCAACTCAAGCACATAAGCTACCTTTCCAAAATGGCTGAGAATTCGGTAAGGACCGACATATCGAGGAATGAGTTTCCCTTACTTGCCAAAACACTTCACTCCTTTCATAGGAGAGATTTTCAGATACATATAGTCACCAATCTCGAACTCGAGATCTTTTTTGTGCACATCTGCTTGTGATTTCTTCCAGATTTAAGTCTTTCCCCAATTAACTGGACTTTATCTAAGGTATCAAATACAAAGTCAGGCCCTACCACTATGGCTTCACCCACTTCAAACCAACCATTGGGAGATCTACACCTCATCCCATAAAGTACCTCCATTGGAGCCATCTGAATACTGGAGTGAAATTTGTTGTTATCTATGAACTCAATCAAAGGCAAGTGGTCATCCCAACTACCCTTAAAGTCTATCACATATGCTTATATCATATCCTCTAAAGTCTGAATGGTCCTTTCTACTTGACCATCTATCTGATGATGAAAAGTTGTATTGAGGTGAAATCGAGTACCAAGACACTTTTTGAATGCCTTCCAGAAATGAAAAGTGAACTGAGTACCTCTAGTCAAGATAATGGACAATGGAACATTGTGCAATCTGACCAACTCCCTGATATAGAGTTTGGCATAATCCTCAGTTGAATAAGAGGTATGGACTAGAAGGAAATAAGATAATTTGGTCATCCTGTCTACAATGACCCAAGCTGAATCATGCTGATGACGAGTATGAGAAAACCCATCACAAAGTCCATATTCACTTCTTCCTATTTTCAGGTGGGAATACTGAACTCCTACATAGACCTATTAGGCTTTTGATGCTCAATCTTCACCTACTGACATATTGAGCACTAAGCCACAAACCCCACAATGTCTCTGTTTATCCCACTCCACCAATAGATCTCCCACAAATTGCAGTACATCTTCGTTGACCCTGGATGAATAGTGTATAGTGCACCATGTGCTTCTGAGAGAATTCACTGCCTCAAGTCATCTACACCTGGTACACACAGACGACCCCGACAACGTAAAACACCAGCTCCCCCTTTGAAGAAAACCTCTACCTTTTGATTTCTAACTGATTCCTTCAATTGGACTAGATTGGGATCCCTATCCTACTTTTTCTTTACTTCGGAAACTAGGGATAATTCTGAGCTACTCTGTACCTACACACTACCTTCTGCTGAATCAACTAAGCGACCACCTAGTCGGGCTAGCTAATGAACTTCCTGGGCTAACTTTTTCTTACTGTTCTCAACATGGGCAACACTACCCATAGACATTCTTCTAAGAGTATTAGCCACTACATTGGGCTTGCTCGGATGATACAGAATACTCATGTCATAGTCTTTCAACAACTCCAACCACCTTCTCTGACAGAGGTTGAGGTCTTTGTAAGAGAACACATACTGAAGGCTCTTATGATCAGTTAATACATCAAATTGCACACCATACAAATAATGCCTCTAAATCTTTAAGGGAAAGACTAGAGCTGCCAACTCAAGATCATGAGTAGGGTAGTTTTTCTCATGGGGCTTAAGCTCCCTAGAGGCATAGGCTATGACCTTACCTCTCTGCATTAGAACACACCCCAATCCAACTTTAGAGGCATCACAATTAATAACAAAGCCGTCAAAACCATATGGTAGTGTTAAAACTTGAGCTATAGTTAGTCGAGTCTTCAACTCTTGAAAACATTTTTCACAAGAATCTAACCACTGGAATATGACTTTCTTCATAGTAAACTTGGACATAGGGTATCCAATAGATGAAAATACCTTAATGAACCATTGATAATAGCCGGCACTACTAGAATTTTAGGACTAACTCCAAAATCAAATGCTATATATGGAGTAACAAAACACAAAGAAGCTCCTAGATCTAGCAAATCGTAAACATGCAAATGAAAAACTTTTAATGTACCAGTGACCACACCAAGAGAAATTTCCTGATCTTGTCGAGATTGAAGAGCATGGAGTCTATTTGGTGGGTGTCCAATGGTGGCACTAGATGAGGCACCCTGCTGATTCAGGCGATAGGACTGAGCTAGGGGATGGGTATGCTAACTCTGAGAACCCACCTGAGGACACTGTCTAACTCTGTGGCCTAGCTTGACATATCCGAAACACACATCGCTGCCAGATCTGGCAAAGGGGATTGGTTTGGGCACTACTAACATTGCCCTGGGTTTAAGGCCTGACACCCTATCTCTGTTGTCATCTCTAAATTTTGGCACTGGAGTACTGGTTGAGGATAGAGCTGGAATAGAAGACTTTAGGCAGAACTGAGAATGATTCCCACCCTCTAACTTAGGCTATGCAAAGTTGAAACTACTTATTCTCACTCTTTTACTCTCCCTCTCTTTCTCTTTATTCTTGGCCTCCTCTATCTGTTGAGCATGGACCATGAGCCTAGATATATCCATATCCTTAATAAGCATTGCAGTCATACACTCCTTGACCATGTTGCTAGATATCCCTGACATAAACTTACTCATCTTTATTCTGCTATCTACTACAATATGCGGGGCATATCTACATAACTGAGTAAACTTGGGAGAATACTACTGAACTGTCATATTTCCTTGCTTTAGGTTTATAAACTCCAAAACCTTTGCTTCTCTCTACTTTAGCATGAAGAACCTATCTAGAAAAGTAACTGCAAACTCTTTCCATTCCATGGGCCCTACATATGCGACCCTCTCTGCCTTCTACTATTTAAACCACGAGTGAGCCACATCCTGTAACTTATATATGGCCAACTCAGCACTCTCAATAGTAGTCACCCCCATGATATAGGTAACCTTCTACACCTGATCAAGAAATTCCTGAGGGTTCTCATCTGACTTAGACCCGATAAATAATGGAGGGTTCATTAAGGTAAAGTCTCAAATTTTGGCAGCAGTAGTAGTGGTCACTGGGTTGGCCAGAATGGCAGATGGGTGTTTATTTTGGGCTATCACAGAATGATCTAGGGTAGTGATGGTTGCTCTGAACTTTGCATAGGAGACATGCTCACCCGAAGGACCTAGATAGATGGGCTGAGAAACTGATTTGTCTCCCATTCCTCTTCCCTGGGTCCTCTTTAGAGGCATATTCTATAAATGGAAGAGAAGCTAGGACTAGACAGAGAGTATAACTGGAGCTCATGATTACTCACATGACATGAATACTGAAATAAGGGAAACTTTTCCTAAAATAACTCGTAGCCTCCTATCCATAAGTGTGACATGCAACACACCCATGCACAAAACTTTACTAGATGCGGCTTTCGGACTTCCTAGGACACTGTTGAATCTTAGGTTCTGATACCAACTTTGTAATGCCCTGAGTCTGTACCTTATATGTTACACGATGCTCATAATCCCGAAGGACCACAAGCTAATACATGACTAGTACCTACTGCAATAACTGTGTAATAAATACTATAATGATTGCATAAATAGGTAAAAACATATGCTATAAAGTTCAAATCTATAAATAAATCTGAATGTGGCATCAAAATACCAAAACTAAATATAAGTACTAAAAAAAACTAAACAACAATCTAAAAATACTCTAGTCTAAAAAAGCCTCTAACTATCTCAACTGTGGAATTGATGGGAAAAGCCCCCAACTAACTCCATATACTAAAATAAAACTAAAGTACTGTACATAATAAGCATGTCCTCGAACTATGAGGACTCACCACTACTCTGAAAGCTGAGAATCTAAACTGCTAAGGGTGCTTTGGAGCCCGTGTGTTTGAATCTATGATATAAGACATTATAACAAAAAGAAAAGAATGCATCAGTTCTTTGAATATACTGGTATGCTCAGTGAGGTAGGTTGAAATGCATGGGTTCATATGCATGTACAATAATAACTGAATAACATGAGTATGACTGAGTAAGAGTACATGCATGAATACATAGTCTATAACTACGATCATGCTAATACTGAGTACTAAATTCTAAATATAGATAACCGATATCTGAGTTTATGAATACTGTATTACTGATTATCTGAATGACTATAGATGACAGTTATAAATATTGTGGAACCATACTTAGTTCTATACTGAGCTGAGTGACTATGTCTGATAGTCCTAAATCTGTAGAACTGAACTAAGTTCTATTCTGAGATTGAGACTAGAACATAGACTGTGGGAGGTAATCATCTAACCGACATACCCCTCTCTAAATAGATTGAGGTTTAACTTGTAACCCCAGTTGGAAAGGTGTTAATATCATGCCATGAATAAGGACAAGATATGATTTAATCCTCTCTAACAAGAAGGTCTTTTGTTAAACCTCACTGGTAGGATAACTGGAATGAGAAATATCAACCCTCGTAATATCTAGCTGGAAGATACCTCAACCTATGCTGGCTACGTAGTTTTGTAACATATAGACTGCTGCTAAGTGTCAAACCCTCTATTGAAAGAAATGGCCATATCCTTGGGCTAACTCAGTGCTTAATCCTACTCCCAACTGAATAGACACTAAACTAATTTCTAGTCTGTACTAGGCTGGACTGAATGGTTACTGAGATTACTATTTAGCTAGACTAAACTGAGTTCACTAAGTTCCGTTGATTGATAGAATACTACTGAATCCTATTAGCTGACTGAGTTTACTGAGGTCTAAACTAGATACTGAATTAGACTGGACTAATACTAATTCTACTGAGTTTTCTTGAGTTCTATAACTGACTAAGAGTACTACTGATCGTTTTGTGACTAATACTGTTCTATGACAAGCCATGGATCTAGGTAATTAGCTAAATTGTTGGGTACAAGTACCCCCAGGATTCGATAACATAAACTAAGAGACATGGCACAATTTGAAGCATATAAGCTAAGTATTTGGTCATCATTTATTCATTGGGGCATTTTGACAAACACTTGCATAATATAACTTGAAATGATGTGATTCTATCAATAATTCACATGGACAATTTAGTAAGCACTTGGTGAGCACAATATATGCACATAGTATTGAACGACAAGTGAGCATCATAATTCAACTCTAATTTCACAATTCAAGGGTTTATCATGGATTCACATGAATCTACACACATAATGATCAATTTCAAATGAAATATATATATATATATATACATATATATATATATATATACATATATAT
>NC_061111.1:205568439-205592737 GCF_002878395.1 Capsicum annuum | reverse complement strand
ATATATATATATATATATATATATACATATATATATATATATAAATAAAAATCATAAATTAGGAACTTAATCTAAATAGCAATCATGGATACATTTTAATTCCAAACATGGAAATCATAAAATCAATTACTTAAAGTTCAAAAGAGATTCTTGGACTCCAAGAGTGTAAGGAACCCTTGGATAAACACTTTACATACCTTTTGTTGAAGAATTTCTAAAAGTTTATGGTGGTATTTTGTGCCCTTGATTTGAAATTAAAGATTCTAGGGTTTTGTTCTTGAGAGATTTTGAGAAAAAATAAATATATTTTCCCTATAGGGTGTTTAATTTTGTGTTTTGAGGGCTGAGGGTCCAGGGAAATGACCCAGCAGTCTTTTAATGACTCAAAACTGGGTTACCGGTGTGTAGGTCATCGCGATAGCTGACGCATTATGCCCAGTTTTCGTTGGTTCACTAGAATTTGCATTGAATATCTGGGAAAATCATCCATTGATGAGATGGTTGATATGACGCACCGAGATTGCATTGATCCACTATTTTGGGCACTCAAACGTGTTCCAAAGAATGTCCTAAAAGTCCAAAACTCGTTCGGGAATACCTATGGATGATGTGTGAGCTAATGTTAACATATTTGTGGCTTTTAACTAAGAATAATTATGAATTTTTAAGCAACTTTTGTTGTTTTTTGATTATTTTATGTTTGATTTTGTAGTAGAATCTAATATGTTGAAGAACCAACAAGGATGGAAGCAAAGGAGTTAAAATCTGAAGAAATTCAAAGAGAAGTGTGGCAGACGACATTTCTAATAAGTAGTCAGCCCTGTGATAAGTTATCAGCTTCATCGTCAGCCTTAGATAGAGAATGGACCTGAGTTAAAAGCTGTGATGACATTTTGTGATAGGTCATCAAGGAGCTGATAAGTCGTCAAAGTTGTTGTCAGCCTAAGGCATCACATGAGAGTTGAAGTAGAAACTTGACGACATTTGAGATTCACTAGTCATTATTTATCTTGTGGTAAGTTTATCTTACAAATTATGAATTCATCTAGTTGTTTTGATTATTACATCATGCGTGGCTAAATTCCTTTAGCCCGAATTATGGTATCTAGGGTTAAGTCTTGATAAGGTGCTGAGTGTTCAAGATTCAAAAGGTAGTAGGACTTCTTGATAATTCTAAGGTTTCCATTATTGTCTATTAGTTGCAAATGATAGATAACAGCTACTTTGATTTGCTTGAGAAATAAATCAAATATAGCGGGAAGTGAATTATTAACAGGGACTTGGAAGCAACAAAAACTTCCGTTTTAATAATTGATGTTGTAACAAGGTTGATTAACCTGAGGTAAAATCTAGTCATAAATATATAAATTCCCTAAGGCCGAGAGGATTAGGTAATTAAATGCTTAAGTAGGTCCAAAGATATTTAGGCATAACTTCGATAAAGATAACTTGTTGTCCTACCTACTGGGAGAATCTTGAAACACTATTAGCATCTGTCAAGTACCAAAACCCCTAGGGAATATAATTCTGGTTTTTCATAAACTCTTGATTACGAACACTGAAATTTAAGTGATCCACAATTACTTGTTAACCTAAAAAACCCATTTCAGGAAACCTCTAACTATCACCTACAAATGACTTAAGTGCACACCATATTCCCTATGGGATTCAACCCCAACCTATTTGGGTTTTAAATTTACAATGATCGATTACATTCTCATTAGAGAGGTGTAGTTTGAGCATTATCAAAAACGGCTCGTTGCCGAGGAATACGGTTGTAAACTGAAGTTTTTGTACGCTAGTTGATTGTTAGTCAAGTTTCCTGTGTTTATGTTTATTTTTTGTTTTTGTTTATTTCAGGATCTATATAGTGTATACCAAAAACCAGAAGTTCTGGAGAACCATTATTACCACTTAATCTGGAACCACAATAAATTGGAAGAATGACAGAACAACAAGAGGCTGATAGATTAGCAGCCTTAGCTAGATCTCAGGTGAATATGTAGAATGTTGGGCAACAAGCATGACATCCAAATCCTAAGGATGAAGATTTGGAGGATGAGGAATTGCTGAATCCTGGTAACCCAAGGCGTGCAGAGCAAATAGCTGCACCAGTATGGCATAATATTAATAGTAACCATCCGTTCCAAGATAGGAAAGAGTACCAGCCGATCCAGTATGACCTCAATGATGATGATGATGGAATGGACGGAGCAGGTGCAACGGGTGCAACCATTCCACCACCGTTGGAACCTAGGGCTAAATTCAACATTACGAGTACTGTAATTCAACTCCTCAATCTGAAGGGGTTGTTTGGTGGCCTTCCTAGGGATGAACCAAACCTATATCTAGTGAATTTTGTCACCATTTGTAAATCTTTTGATAACCCAGGAGTGGGCTAGAATGCTATCCGGTTGAGATTGTTTCCATTGTCTCTGTCTTGGGAGGCAACTTTGCGGCTAAATAAGCTAACACCTGATTCTATAACCAACTAGAGGCAGTTGAAAAGAGCTGTCCTAGAAAAGTTCTTTTCTCCTTCCAGGAGGGTACAGTTGAGGGATGACATCAGCAACTTTAGGCAGCTCCCAACTGAAGCCTTGCATGAAACCTGGAAAAGATTCAAGAAAAAGCTGACACAGTGTCCAAACCACAATATAATGGACATACACTTGATAGAGACTTTGTACAGGGCTTTTAACTCTGTGACAAAGCCAATTATAGATAATACTGCTGGTGGTTCATTTGTTGATCTTACATTCCCAGAGGCTTCAGAGATATTGGACAGAATAACCAAATAGACAGGAATAGCATACCAGAGACTGTGTGGTAGCTATCCCCATTGTGTCTGTGGGTATTACTGTGGAACAACACCGAAAAGAAGAGGAGCGTGACCAAGACATGGCTCACCTTAAAAAACAAATGACTTTCTAACCAAGCACTTGCTATCAGGCAAGATTGAGAAGGTAAAAGCTGTGGGATCTCAGGATAGGATTAAGGCTGATGCAGATGAAGAGGCAAACTATGTTAATAATCAGGGGGTTTCTGAGGCAATAGCCAAGGCAATCAATATCGGACTTACTATGATAAGCTTGGTTATAAAGATCGGGAACAAGGAAATTAGAGGAATAACAATAATAGGAGTGGGCTATATGTTCCTCCTAGAAATTGTGAGGCTGCTTCAACAAGTTCTAAAAAGATGTCCATAGAGGACACGATGGCTATGTTACTGAAGGGAGTGGAGTCTACCAACTCTGGTGCGACCACCATGAAGACCAATCTGATATCTATCAGTCAGTTGGTGCACTCATACTCCACCATAATCAAATAGTTGGAGCAATAGATGAGCCAACTCTCCACAGTGTTCTACTAGAGCAAAAGTGGGACGCTACCAAGTCATATGGTCAACAATCCACGGAATGATGGCTCATGTATATCTAGTACCACTAAAAGTGGTAAGATATTACCTGACCCTTTTGTGGGCAAACATGTAGTTGATGAGGTAGTTGATGTTGAACCAGAATAAAGAGGTCCAGTGGAATCTAAGAAGCTAGATAATTCTGATGATGCTACGAAGAAAGGTAAAGAGAAGGAGAAGGAGGTAGTACTAAGAACTATTCCAAGACCACCACCTTTATTTCCTCAGTGGTAGAAGAAAAAGGTTGATGATGCAAAATTTAGCAAAATTCATGGCAATGCTCAAGCAGTTGACAATAAATGTGCCTTTGGTTAAGGAACTTGAGCAAATGCCAGGATATGCTAAATTCATGATGAACCTTGTGACAAATAAAAGATCAGTGACCTACGAATTGGAGGATAATCTCCATCATTATAGCGCTATTTCTACAAGAACCTTGGTGCAGAAGAAGCCAGAGCCAGGTGCATTCACTATTCCCTATACAATTGGGACTATGGGATTCACCAAGGCATTATATGATCTAGGAGCAAGCATTAATTTGATGCCGTTGCTTGTATATAGAAAGTTGGGTTTGGGAAATCCCACACCCACCAACATGCGACTCGTGATGGCGGATAGGTCAGTACAATGACCTGTTGGCATTTTGTATGATGTGTTGGTGAAGGTAACCAGCTTCATATTCCCTACAGATTTTGTCATTCTAGATTGTTAGGTAGACTTTGAGGTGCCAATAATCTTGGGTCGACCTTTTCTCATAACCGAAAGTGTGTTGATTGATTTGAGAGTGAATGAGCTCTTATTCAGGATGAATGATTAAGTGGTACGGTTTGATGTATAAACCAATGAAGCAACAGAAAGAAATAAGTGTGTTCTCAGTAGTTAATGGGTATTATAAGAAAGAACAGGAGGTGTCCAGAGAGGAGCAACTTGGTGCAGAGCCTTTAGCCGTAGTATTGATGAACTTCGATCGTGAAGGTATTGAGGAGTATGAAGAAACTATTTCTGCCTTGTCAGGCATAGGTTCATATCCTTATGCTCCTAAAAAGCTAGACCTTGACCTTTTTAATTGACCAACACCACCAGCCAACCCATCCATTGAGGAGCCACCGGTGTTGAAATTGAAAGAACTATTTGGGCACTTACAGTACATATTTTTGGGCAACGGAAATATGCTACCTATTATTATTGTGGATGATCTGGGTGAGCAATAGGTAAATACACATATTCTAGTACTTCAGAGGCACAAAAGAGCTATAGGATGGACCATCACAGATATTATTAGCATTCTCCCTAGCATCTGCACGCATAAAATACAACTTGAGAAAGATTGCATTCCAACCATAGAGCATCAGCACTGTATTAAACCACCAATGCAAGATGTGGTTAAGAAGGAAATTATTAAGTGGTTGGATGTAGGAGTGGTTGACCAAATTTCTGACAGTAAATGGGTGAGCCTAGTGCAATACGTGCCCAAAAAAGGGGGCATGACTGTGGTTACAAATGAAAGGAATGAGTTGATTCCACTCAGGCCTGTGACTAGGTGGAGAGTTTGCATGGATTATCGCAATCTAAATTTATGGACTCTAAAAGACCATTTTTCGATGCCCTTTACGAACCAAATGCTTGATCGATTGGCCAAAAAAGGATAGTATTGCTTTTTGGATGGTTATTCGAGATACAACCAAATTTGTATTGCTCCTGAAGATCAGGAAAAGACGACATTCACATGCCCATATGGAACCTTTGCATTTAAGAGGATACCGTTTGGTCTATGTAATAAACCCGCCACTTTTTAATGGTACATGATGTCTATCTTCTCAGATATGGTGGAGGACACCATAGAAGTATTCATAGATGATTTCTCTATGGTGGGGGATTCATTTGAGATGTGCTTGGGAAACTTGAGTGTAGCCTTCCAATGTTGTGTTGAATTCAATTTGGTGCTTAACTGGGAAAAATGCCATTTTATGGTAAAGAAGGGCATCGTTCTCAGTCACAAAATTTTAGTAAAAAGGATAGAAGTTGATCGAGCCAAGGTGGAAGTTATTGAGAAACTACCAACTCCTATTTCAGTAAAGGGAGTACGTAATTTTCTTGGACATGCTGGCTTCTATCGAAGGTTTATAAAAGACTTCTCAAAGGTTGCAAATCTACTTTGGAAACTTTTGGAAAAAGAAGTAAAGTTTTTCTTTGATGATGATTGCTTGAAGGAATTTGAATGCCTTAAATAGAAGTTGATTTAGGCCCCTATTATTGTTGCACCAGACTAGTCAAAACCATTTGAGATCATGTGTGATGCAAGCGGTGTTGCCCTTGGAAATGTATTGGGACAAAAGAAGGATAAACTATTTCATCTAATATATTATGCCAGCAAAGCACTGAATGGAGAACAAAAGAACTACACTGTCAGTGAACAGGAACATCTGGCAGTAGTTTATGCTTTTGAGAAGTTCAGGGTTTATCTGCTTGGGACCAAAGTGGTGATCCATACTGAACATGCATCTTTGAGGTATTTAATGGCTAAGAAAGATGCAAAACCAAGGATGATTAGATGGGTGTTTCTACTATAAAAATTTGACTTTAAAGTCAAAGATAGGAAAAGGTGTGAAAATTAGATTGCAGATCATCTGTCTAGAATAGAAGGTGAACAAGAAATTAGTGATGAAATAGAGATAAATAATGCGTTCCCTAATGAGGAGATCTTGGAAGCTGTTGTGGAGAAATTCCCTTGGTATGCTGATTTTGCAAATTATGTTATGAGTGAGGTCATCTTAAAAAATCTTTCTTTCCATCAAAGAAATAAATTCCTTCATGATGTGACACATTACTTCTAGGATGAGTCGTATCTTTTCCAGTGATGTGCGGACAATATTATAAGGAGATGTGTGCCAAAATTTAATGTATTATGCATATTGAAAGCATGTCATGCTTCCCCAGTCGAAGGTCACCATGCAGGTGACCGAACGGCTAGGAAGGTATTGCATAGCGGTTACTATTGGCTAACATTGTTCAAGGATGCCCATGAATTTGTGCTAAGATATGAACAATGTCAGAGGCAGGGGTCAATCTCCAAAAGACATGAGATGCCTTTGACTAAGATGCTTGAAGTGGAATTATTTGATGTCTGGGGCATCAATTTCATGGCTCCTTTTGTAAGCTCGTATGGGATAAAGTATATTTTAGTTGCTACTGACTATGTCTCAAAATGGGTCGAAGCTATTGCCTTGTCTGATAATAAAGGAAAGAGAGATGTTGCTTTTCTCAAAAACAACATCTTCTCTCGCTTTGGAGTACCACGCACTATTATAAGTGATGGAGGATCTCATTTTTGCAACAAAGTGTTTCAGCAGCTTTAGTAAAATATGGGGTGAAATAGCATAAGGTAGCCACTCCATATCACCTACAAACTAGTGGGAAAGTGGAGGTGTCAAATTGAGAGATTATAGCCATCCTAGCCAAAATGGTGAATGCTAGTCGAAAAGATTGGTGTCGAAAGCTCGATGATGCCTTGTAGGCATATCAGACTACTTTCAAGACACCCATTGGCAAGTTACCATTTCAGCTGGTCTATGGAAAAGCTTTCCACTTACCGATAGAGCTGGAGCACAAGGACTTATGGGCACTCTAAAGGCTGAATTTGAGTTGGAAGAAGGCAACAGAGCTAAGACTGGGACAACTAAATGAGATGGATGAATTCCATCTCAGGGTATATGAACGAGCAGACCTATATAAAGAAAACATAAAAAAATTATATGATTGGAGCATAGAGAAATGAGACTTTCAAAAGGATGACTTGGTGTTTCTATTCAATTCTAGACTCAAACTGTTCCCAAGTAAGCTTAAATCTAAGTGGTCAGGCCCTTTTAGAGTTAGTCAAGTCTACTCATCTGGCGTAGTGGAACTTGAAAATAAAGACGGCAATACCTTTAAGATAAATGGGAAATGAGTCAAACTTTATATTGATCCAAAAGATTTAATGGAAAGTGTTACTACTATCTATCTCGATGAAGTCTGAAGTAATCGAGATACCTGAGTCGTGCCACGATGTTAAATCAGGCGCTACATGGGAGGCAACCCATGACCCCCGAAATTGATCTAGTCCAGGTATACTCTAACCCCTAGTTCAGATTTTCTTTGATTTTAAGTGAGGGTGTAGGGTAAATTATTGTTATAAAATTTTGTAGCCGACTAGGAGAAATACTTGTACTTGAGGTAGTTGAATTGTTTTGTGATTTTTTGTACACCTCTTCAACTGGTCTACTTCTTTAACTGTGTGATTTGCATTTAAGTAGGACCACTGTATATCTTTGTATGACATTATTTATATTGACACAATGGGCATTGCTAAATAGCTGTATGAACTGAATAAGTAGTAGATTATGATATACCTGTGTGCCAAGTGTGTGTGACCAACTACTTAATTTTCTCTATATACTGAAGCCAGAACTTTCCCGATTAGTCTTACCTAGGTTGAAGGATAGGGGTTAGGAAAGGATCATAGGCCACTTTGATATTAGCTCACTTAAGCATAAATGACCTTTCCTATGTGTATAATATCCCTTGATCCCTGTTTTGAGCCTAATTATCCTATTTCTTTTTATGACACCTGTCACCTTCCTATTTAGATCACAATGAACCTATTTTAGCCCTGGTCCTCCTTGGACACTGTACACCTTGGCTTAGGCAAATGGCCTAAGTTGAGGGTGGCTATCATAGGGGTGCATGATACAGAATGAGTATAAAGAAAAGTAGCGTAAAATAAAAGAATAAAAAGCGGGGTACAGAGGAAAAGAGTAATAAAAAATGGTGAAAAAGAATAAATGACTGTGAGAAAGATTGCACCCATCATAACTAAGTGTGATCAAGAAAAGAGAAGAGTGGAAAAGGCTAATGAGTGAAACCCTAAAAAAATAGTGTAGTGTGGAGGAGGCTTAGTCACTTTAACTACCATCGAGTATCATACCAGCCCGTAACCTACATTACAAGCCTAAGAGAAGACCTATAGTGATCCTAGCTGACCTATCTGAAGATATGGGTAATGAAAATAAAGGCAAGCCTATAGTACTTGGCATACATTGGTTGTAACTTCATTCTGAGAGTGAGTGTTTTGATTGTCCCCATGGTTACGTATATGAATACTGAGATGTGATGAGGGGGATTTCTTTATTGTGAGGGTACACCGGATTTGTTACTAGTTGCTAGCTTGCTTAGAGAGTGTAATACTGGTATATGCATGGTTAATGTAGCTAAATTAATGTCGTATATTGATTTGTGTGTGTTGCATTGGTGTTATTCATTGTTTTTAAATTGTTTGACCTTGAAGATGGTGAAAGTATTTTGAGATAATATGGATGATCGACTGCCAAATGTGCTTTGTATTCTCTTAGTTGTGTTGAGTTGCTTGAGGACAAGTAATGATTTTAAGTTGAGGGTGTTGATGTGTGAGTTAATGCTAACACATTTGAGGCTTTTAACTAAGAATAATTATGAATTCTTACGCAACTTTTGTCTTGTTTTGATTGTGTTATGTTTGATTTTGCAGTAGAAGCTAATATGTTAGAGGACTAACAAGGAAGGAAGCAAAGGAGTTGAAATCTGAAGAAATTCGAATAGAAGTGTGGTTGATGACATTTCTAATAAGTCGTCAGCCCTGTGATAAGTTCTCAGCTTCATCATCAACCTCAGACAGAGAATAGACCTGTGTTGAATGTTATGATGACATTTTGTGATTGGTCATCAATGAGATGATAAATCATCAAAGTTGTCGTCATCCTAAGGCAACACATGAGAGCTGAAGTAGAAACTTGACAATATTTGTAATAGGTCATCAAGGAGCTGATATCACTGTTTGTCGTCAGCATTAGGCAGCAGTATCAAAAGCAAAGAGGAGCTGACGACATTTGTGATAAGTCATCAGCCTCATGATAGGCTATCACAAATGACGTCACCAAATCTGAGGAATTTCTAAATTTTATTATTTTGTTTCCATAATTAGGGTGAACTATTTAAATCCTTGTTTAGGGTTTTCTTAAGAGTTCCAAACTTGAGTTTTGAGACACAATATTTTGTTATTCTCTCTCTAATTTCTTGGTTTGAAAAAGCATTTACTTTGAAAAGATTTTAATCATTATTTTGGGATTTCTATTGTGATCTAATCTGAGATTCACTAGTCATTATTCATCTTGTTGTAAGTTTATCTTGCAAATTATGAATTCATATAGTTGTTTGTTTTTATTATTACATCATGCGTGGCTAAATTTCTTTAGCTCAAATTATGGGATCTAGGGTTAAGTCTTGATAAGGTGCTGAGTGTTCAAGATTTAAAAGGTAGTAGGACTTCTTGATAATTTTGAGGTTTTCATTATTGTCTAGTGGTTGCAAATGGTAGATAACACCTTCTTTGATTTTCTTGATAAATAAATCAAATATATTAGGAAGTGAATTATTAACAAGGACTTGGAAGCAACAAAAAGTTCCATCTAATAATTGACGTTGTAACAAGGTTGATTAACCTGAGGTAAAATTTGGTCATGAATATAAATTCCCTAAGTCCGAGAGGATTAGGTTATTAAATACTTAAGTAGGTAGAGAGACATTTAGGCATAACTTCAATAAAGATAACTTGTTGTCCTACCTACTAGGAGAATCTTGAACCACTATTAGCATCTATCAAGTATCAACACCCCTAGTGAACATAATTCTAGTTTTTTCATAAACTCTTAATTACGAACACTGAAATTAAAGTGACCCACAATTACTTGTTAACCTAACCCCCCCCCCCCCCATTTGAGGAAATCTCCAACTACCAGATGATTAAATCACAAATGACTTAAGTTCACACCATATTCCCAGTTAGATTCAACCCCAACCTAGTTGGGTTTTATATTGACAACGGTCACTTACATTGTCATTAGAGAAGTGTCATTTGGGTGTTATCAATGGATCTCTCTGATCATAAATCAACCTAAACATCAATATTTAATGGGCGTAAAGTTTGTGAAATAAGATATACAACCTTCATAGGCTAAAATGACACAATGTCTGAGTACTTAGCTAAAATATTTTATGTCTTGGTCCCCTTGATAAGCTTAAATGACTAAATTAAACTTACGATTTTGTGGGGTCTTACACTATCATTAGACTTGTATTGATGAGTAGATTATAGTTTTGTTAGTGTAATGGCATTTTGAGGATTTTAAAGTGAAGACGAGTGTATGGTGCATGATTTGGGATTTTGCGTTGGGCTTCTGTATACTCTTCTTTATGGATGATGTTCGGTATATATTTCATGTTAATGTTAAGACTGATATTGGATAAAATGACTTAGTATTGAATATACATATAAATTTGGGGATTAGATGGGGATTTTGACCCGTACGTTGAATTACTTAATACCCTTGTAGAATCCTATTTCCTTATACCTAGTTTGGGTAAATTTATAGCATAGATATGATATAATGTTATGCCTAGAATATGGTTTTAGCATTTGAAGCATAATATGTATATTTAGCCTTATTAGGCTAGTGTGATAGTTTTGGAACCATAAGTTTGGTAGAGCTGACTTGAGTACCCTTATTTCTAGTCGAAGTTACTATCTTAGGCTTGAATATCACTTGCTTGACATCTAGAAGATGAACTAGATACCTTACCCTAGGTGGGGCATAGTACGCCTAATTATGGAAATTGTGGATTTGAAGTGGGATCGCTCAGCCCACTTAGGCCTAAGCTTATGTTAAGTCTTGTGGACTTAGTTGTGGATGTTAGAGATAGATGAGGCTAGTTAACCTTAGAATAAGGTTACTTCATAACTTAGTAACTTGTATTGATGTTTTCGTATTGTGGCTTTTAAGTTATTGTTATGATACTACTTGTGGAAGTGATATTGGGCATTTAGAGATGATATTCCTCCTAGATACATTATGTGGCCTATAGAGATGCTATTTCCTCTTAAACTTGATGATTGGCCTATATAGATGGTATTTTCTTTAGTCATAATTGTTGGACCTATAGAGATGATGATCCTTTTGGATATGTAAATTGGCCTTAAAAAGCAATATTCATCATTGTCTTAACGTTTGACCTTTTGATATATGATATGCTATAGACAATTACATGTCTATCTATATTATGCCTCTTAGATGTGTGAAATGATAACATATTAATTGATATTATGCCTTCTATATGAGAAATGATTAGAGGTAGCTACGACTTATAAATATGGTTATTGATATGAGTCCAAGATACATGCATAGGCCTAAGGTCGTGATTATGATGTTGTGATTATTTCAGATAAATAAATAGGCCTAGGTCCATATTATGAAATTGATGAAATAGCCGAGAAGTGTTTGACATTATAAATGATGTGATTACAGTGTATCAATATAAGTATGTATATGATTGTATACTTATCTCTCTAGTATGGGATAGAGAAAGAAGCGGTATGATGCTTATTATCCCCCTGATTGAATACTGGTGATGGTATGCATAGATTTGGTATGTTAATGCTTATTTACTACTACAAATTATGTGATTATACACTGAAATATGATCTTATGACTGCTCTTCTTGTTAGATGGTTAGGCAAAAAGTTGTAATCTGTTGTCTAGTAATGATTAATGGATATAGGATGATTTGTTGATAATAACAAATGGAGGATAAATAACAATTTTGGTCTAATAATGAACCTTGACTAGATGTTAGATGTTGACTAGTAAATGAATAGTGGTTAGTTGTTATCCCATGGATAAGGATTATGTTAAAAAAGGTTTAGGCTAATAACTAGAGGTTATGTGATGAGTAGCGAACTAATGATTTTATAATAATAAGTGTTGGCTATCTAATAACGAGTAGTTAGGAAGTATTGACTAGATAGATATTCTATGGTGATATGTTTATGATTATGAGTATTTTAGTGTATCTTATTCGTTAATGGTAATTATGTAACTATTGATACCCATCAAGGTCAGAGGATACTATTGTGATGATATTGATACCCAAAAAGGCCGGAGGATACTAGTGTGATGATGTTTATACACAACTTGCTCAGAGGATATATTGATGATATGTTGATAACTGGTAAGGTCAGAGGATATAATGATGATATGTTGATACCCGATAAGCCTAGAGGATACTATTGAAAATATGTTGATACCCAACAAGGATGGAGGCTGAATACAATAATCATAGTCATGATGAGGAAAATTATGATGAGATGTGATATTGATTATGTACTTTGCATTCATTACTGCGTACGCATTGCCTATCATCAGTATGCACCTATGTTTATTAGCTAGTATGGGATAGTTGCATAGATATGGTTGAAGAATATGACTTATGTTGTTGTGTATTAATTGAACCTTCTGAGTCTGGGGTGGTGGGGGTACGCATAGGTTCGACTAGGCATTTGGTTGTCCGTAGTAGCCAATTATTCATATTGTTATTGATATTGTTGTTATCACTCTTGGGTATTGTTTTCATTCTTTTTATATGCGGTGTATATTTGCTTTATCTTTGAAGCTTAGTTGGCAGTTGCCTACTGAATACTATTCATTTGGTACTCTTACTACACTTTTGCAGCCTGCAGATCATAGTACAAGTTATCACCGTTGATTTGTCCATCGTGCGGAGCTGCCCTAGTTTGGAGACTTAGAGTAAGCTCTTGACGTTTGAAGTATTACTTATCTCTCACTTATGTATTAGACTAGTCTCTAAGTTGTATTCGAAGATAAGTTGTATCAATGTATAATTCTTGATATATCACTTTTTGTACTTTTATGATATTAGAAGTTCTTGTACTAATACCACCGGGTTTTGGTATTCTTTTATGTATTTATCTTTAATCCATTTATTCTATACTCTTTTCCTTATATTGTTGAGTAGTCCGTTACTAGCCATTTCAAACTATAGGTTGGCTTACCTACTGGTGGGTTATGGTAGGCTCCATCATGACTTGAGGAATTGGGTCGTTACAAATTGGTATCAAAGACTAGGTTTCATTGGTGTATTATTACAAAAGCTAAGTGTTAGTAGATTCTTGCGGATCGGTGCGGAGACGTCCGTAACCTATGTTTGGGAGACTATAGTGACACTTTAGGAAATTCACTTCATGACTCCTTATTGTGTGTTCGCGTTCCTATGAAACTTGAACATATTATTTGACTCTATTCTATCCCCAAAGGGCAATGCGATATTTTCAACAGATATGGATAATACGCTAATATGCATTTCCAGAATTTCATTGCAGCATCATAATAGAGAGTTGGAGATTGATATCAAAGATATTCAGTGGCATAAAAATATTTGGGTTGAGTCCCCATCATACTTGTGGAGTGTGGTATGGTTCTTTGGGCATGGTGACCATTCTGGATTATGAGGGGTAGTATGTCGAAGTATTCTAGATTCATGGTTTGGTCATGTTATGATGAGACATTGGTTCAGAGAATACCCTTGGTATGAGATAGGTAATTAGCTAGAGTTAGCCTGTATTCCCCACCAACCTAGATTTCCTAAGACAGGCTATCATTTTAAAAGTTTGGACATAATTTTGTGAATTTCACTCAGCATCAGTTGTCCAACCATTTGGGCTCAGTTTGTATCCTCCATATTGATGCTTCAGGAATTGCTACAACCACAGAAAGACCAAATACTAGTCTAGGAAGTGTTCCTAACATGATATTCCATCCATTCACCTTATTTAGATCAGCTCATGATGTTGTGACATCTTCAGTTAGAGATTGTGCGCTTGGCACCTCAGTTGATGATTCAATTGGTCAATCCAATTTAGACCAGTTCAGATTTATTTTCCTATGCCCGTCAGGCATATGACTTTGAATTTCACCATTATTGGTGTGCTTTTATTTCCTGCATTTATCTCTTATTATGTGCATAGGGGTTTTCATACCCATTGATGATTATATGCCTTAATGAATATAAATCGGTCATTATGTGCCTTATTGTTGAATTCATAATTATGTTTCTACTCTGTGGTTTATTTATTTTAGTAGTGGATGTATTCGTGATTATGTTTCTACTCTATGGTTTATACTTTTAGTAGTGGATGGAGTAGATCTATATTGATATTTTCTCCTATGGGTGTGGTTTTGGGTTTAGTCCTATTATAACGCCCCAATTTTCTGAACTGGATCGTTACACGGTGCCCATGATCCCGAGGGACCACAAGCGAACCCATGACTGATATCTGTACCTGTATAGTGCAATATATGAATAATAATGTGGAAAACATGAACAATAGGACATAAGGTTCAACTGCATAGAATATCTAACAAATCATAACATCTATATGGGGTAACGAATACCGAAAACAATTGAAATTTGAATCAAATCTGAGCTAAATATGGAAGCCTTTAAATACTGTCTGAGTAAGGAGTTGAAGGAACATGTCTCCAACTAACTCCGTCTAGCAAAACTAAACTGAAATAACAAATAAAATAAATAATATCATCCTCGAATGGATGAGGACTCAATGCAACTCTGCGACTGGAGTGCTACTGCTACTGCTGATTTGGAGCTCGTATCTGTGAACCTATGGTGTAGCGTGAAAGAAATCACCATAGCTCAAACGCATCAGTACAACTGGGAGAACAGATATACGAGTGAGGTAGGCTAAATGCAAAAGGGTTTACATGCATGAACGATGCTAACTGACTGGCTGATATGAATGTAAGAGTGCAAACATGCATACGTAGTAACTGAGATCGTGATTACGTGATATCTAGATCTGGACACTAATACATGATTTACAGATATCTAGCATGACAAATACTGAAATTTTGATAACATAGATGACTGTGTTTGACAGTCATGAATCTAATGGAACTATCTATGTTCCGTTCTGTAACTTAATTGACTGTATCTGATAGTCCTGATATAATGAAATATGAAGAACTATCTGAGTTCTTTTACTGAGATTGGGACTGAAACTATGGGAGGTAGTTGTTTGACCGACATTCCCCAATAACGCATATAGCTAAGTTGGGGTCCAATCTCTACCCTGACTGAAAGGGTGTCAATACAGCGCCACTGGTAAGGACAAGTATGAGTGACCCTTAGCTAGTAGGTACTCAAAATGAGAATGGTGGGAACCCTAAACTGATAGATTAATCCACCTCATCAACCCTAATCTGAAAGGTTATGATGTCTCAACCTATGCTGGTTACGTAGTTCTGGAACACAAGGATGATTACTAAGGATCACACCCTAAACTGGAAGGTGAGTTCCCATGCTTGGGTTCACTCGATGCTAAATTCTACTCCCATCTGAAGAGACTAAACATGATTTAACTTATAGTACCTGGACTGAGTAACTGACATCCATTGACTGAAGGATTAGTGCTACTATTTGACAATTAACTGAGTTCATGAGATTTTCGAGGTTTCCTAAGTCACATGCCCGACTGAGTTCTATAGATCATGGCTTGACTGAGATTATCGTGATGACATGACATGGCTCTAGGCACACAACTATATTTTTCAGGTACAAGTACCCTCAGGACTTGATAGAAGGAAACTGACACACATGACAGACTTGATCGTAAGAGTAGAGTCCATAATTTGCCATATCATGAGTAGGGGATTTCACACTAAGCATAGTTCTCGACATCTTATACATGGAAGGGAAATTCATACAACATATATATACTTGCATAGCTTTAATATCATGGTCAATCCATATCACAACAACAACACATATAACTCACATGGAATCATGGGAAATCGTAAAGCATAAAGCATGGACTTATCATTTAATCACTATTAAATTATGGGACATGAATTCTATCATCTAGGCATATTATCTAACACTTTGCATGCATTCTTTTATCTTAGGTACGTTCATAAATTTCACCATATTAGGCCACATAAGGATCATGGGTTTCAAATAACAAACACATATACGTCATGAAATCACCTTTAGATATCATCTTCAATCTTAAACAACAAGAATCAACATGTACATGCTCATATCACAACAAGACAATCACAAAATAATATTTAAAACATGGTTCTTGAGCTCTATGAACGAAATGGATCCATAGATGAACACTACGCATACCTGACTCAAGGTTCTTAATGTTTTTGAACTTGAAGGATTTGAAATCCTTTGATTTTTGAAAAAAGTTGGGTCTTGTTCTTGGAGATTAAATTTAGAGAGAAGCCTTAGTTTTTGTTTGTGAAATAATAATGAGCAAAATAGTTTAATTCGGACTCATCTGGGTATATATAGGTGAGTGGTAAGTGACCAAAATACCCCTGTTAAAATGGACTGGATACAAATTGAGCGTGGCATGTGAAGACCCAACTGACGGTCCATCAAAAACTTGACAGTCTGTCATTTCGACCGTCATACCTGAACCAGAAATGGGGTTCACTGGATAAGAGTTGATGGCCTGGATGATGGTCCATCAAAAGTCAGATGGTCTATCAACTCATCCGTCAATCCTTATCCAACACGTGGCCCTACTACCTTGGCTGTGATGATCAAAGTGGCGGTCCGTCACTTATTTGTCGGTCCGTCAACTTGGACATCGCACCTAGGCGTTTTGGTCAGTTCTGAGTAAAACATCCATAACTTCCTCGTCTTGTGTCGGATTTGGACAAAATTGGTATCGTTAAAAAGCTAACTCAATCTCCCACGTGATAGAAAGTAGAAATCCCAAAAATACCATGGGTAAAAAAATAGATTTGTATTTTGAAGTAAGTACTAGCATCCTTGAGATGATTTCTAACTAGGAATAAGCACGGGTATTACAATATCTCTCCCTTGAGAACATTCGTCCTCGAATGAGACGACTAAGAGGGAAATTAATAAATGAACATGAACTAAAAATGAGTGACTGAGACATGACTTCATGACTGACATACTAAATATACTGAACTCATGCATATCTGATGCATGGCTAGCTAATACATGAATGCGTTACTAAGGATGAAATCATAGTAGATACCACATTTATAATGGGAACATGAATATGAAACTGAATAAGCTTAAGGCGAACTATTACCTTAAGCTTGATCTGAATCAGAGGAGAAGAGATAAGGATACTTGGTACGCATATCTGCTTCTGCTTCCCAAGTAGCTCCCTCGGAGGACTGATTTCGCCAAAGAACCTTAACTAGAGGGACCTCTTTGTTCCTCAATCGACGAGTCTGATAGTTTAATATTTCAACTGGAATCTCTTCATAAGTGAGACTGTTCTGAACATCAATGCTCTGAATAGGGACTACAACTGGTAGGTCACTTACACACTTCTTGAGCAAGGATACATGGAAGACCGGATGAACTGAGGCTAAATCTAAAGGCAATTCGAGCTCATAAGCTACCTTTCCTAAACAACTAAGAATCTGAAAGGGACCGATATAGCGGGGACTGAGTTTCTCTTTCTTGCCGAACTTCTTCACTCCCTTCATGGCAGAGATCTTAAGATAGACTTAGTCATCGACCTCGAACTCGAGATCCTTTCTACGAACATCAACATAAGACTTATGTCAGCTCTGAGCAGCGTGGAGTCTCTCTCTGATCAACAGAACTTTCTCTAAGGCATCAAAAACCAAGTCAGGACCTATGACTGAGGCCTTACTAACTTTACACCAACTAATTGGAGATCTACAGCTCCTGCCATAGAGAGCTTCAAATGGAGTCATTTTAATACTGGAATGATAGCTATTGTTGTATGCAAACTCAATCAAAGGCAAGTGGTCATCCTAACTTCCCTTGAAATCAATTCAACACACCCTTAGCATATCTTCAAGAGTCTGAATGGTCCTTTCTGCTTGACTATCTGTTGGAGGATGAAAGGTTTTACTGAGATGGACTTGGGTACCAAGACCCTTTTGGAATACTTTCCAGAAATGAAAGGTGAACTAGGTAACTCTGTCTGAAATAATAGATAATGGAACACCGTGTAATCTGACCAACTCCCTGATATAGAGTTTGGCATAATCCTCGGCTGAATATAAGGTATGAACTGGAAGGAATGAGTTGACTTGGTCATCCTGTCTACAATAACCCAAACTGAATCATGCTAATGACGAGTTCGAGGCAAACCCATCATGAAGTTCATGTTCACTTATTCCCACTTTTAAGTAGGAATGGTGAACTACTGCATGGGTCCACTAGGCTTCTGATGCTCTATCATAACTTGCTGACATGTAGAGAACTTAGCCACAAAATCTGCAATATCTTTCTTCATCCCACTCCACCAATAGATTTCTCCCAGTTTGCGGTACATCTTAGTGGCCCCTGGATGAATAGAGTATCATGCACCATGTGCTTCTATAAGAATCTACTGCTTTAAGTCATCTACACCTAGAACACACAGATGACCCTGACAACAAAGAACCTCATCTCCCCCTTGGGAGAAAACCTCTACTCTTTGATTCTAAACTGACTCTTTTACCTTGACAAGGCTAAGATCCCTTTCTTGCTTTTCTTTCACCTCGAAAACTATAGAAGACTTTAACTACTCAGAACACATACACCACCCTCTGAAGAATCGACTAAGCAAACACCTAGTCTGGCGAGATGATGGATTTCCTAAGCTATCTTCTTCTTGTTGTCCTGGATATGAGAAACACTACCCATGAAGAATCTACTGAGAGCGTTGGCCATAACGTTGGCCTTTCTCTGATTGTAATGGACACTCATGTCATAATCTTTCAAAAGCTCTAACCACCTTTTCTGACAAAGATTGAGATCTTCTTGAGAAAAGACATACTGGAGACTCTTATGATTCGTGAAGATATGTACATAAACTCCATATAGATAATGCCTCCAAATATTTAAGGCAAATACTACAGTTGCTAACTCAAGATCATGAGTAGGATAATTCTTTTCATGGTGATTTAACTGTCTGGAGGCATAGGCTATGACCTTACCATGCTTCATGAGGACACAACCTAAACCCACTATGATGTATCACAATATACCACGAACCCATTTGAACCATCTGGAAGAGCTATAACTGGAGCTGAGGTGAGTCGAGTCTTCAACTCTTGAAAACTCTTCTCATAAGGATCTGGCCACTAAAACTTAACCTTATTCTAGGAAAATCTGGACATGGGTGATGCAATAGAAGAAAATTCCTTGACAAACCATCTGTAATAGCCAGCCAATCCCAAGAAACTCCTGATATCTGATGGATAGATAAGGCGAGGCTAAGTTCTTACCGCTTCGGTCTTTTGAGAATCTACTCTAATGCCATCACCAGAAATAATATAACCAAGGAGTGCTACTGATCTTAGCCAAAACTCTCACTTACTAAATTTAGCAAATAGCTGGTGATCTCTGAGAGTCTGAAGAACAATCCTGAGATGGTCTGAATGATCACGCTCTATGTGGGAATAGACCAGGATATTATCTATGAATACTATGATGAACATGTCCAAGTACTACTTAAACACACGGTTCATCAAGTCCATGAAAGCATCTGGGGAACTGGTAAGACCAAAGGACATAACTAGAAACTCAAAGTGACCATACTGAGTACGGAAAGCTATCTTCGGGATGTCCTATTCTCTAACTCTGAGCTGAGGGTAGCCTAATCTGAGGTCTACTTTAGAGAAATAATAGGCACCCTGAAGTTTGTTAAACAAGTCATCTATTCTGGGAAAAGGATACTTTTTCTTGATTGTAACTTTGTTAAGCTGACGGTAATCAATACACATCCTGCGAGAATCGTCTTTCTTGCACACGAATAAGATTGGCACACCCCATGGGGATACACTAGGCCTAATTAATCCCTTATCTAAGAGATCCTTAAACTGATTTTTCAGTTCCTTAAGTTCTGCTGGTGCCATTCTATATGACAGAATAGAAATAGGTTGAGTATCTGGAATAAGGTCAATATCGAAGTCTATTTTCCTTTCGGGAGGAATTCCTGGAAGATCTTCAAGAAACATATCTGAATACTCATTTACAACTGGGACTAATTCAGGACTAGGAAATTCAGAACTAGAATCTTTAATATGCATGAGATGATACATAAACCCCTTAGAAATCATTTTCCTTGCCCGAAGGTAGGAAACAAGTTGACCCCTAAAAGATGAAGTACTACCCTTCCACTCTATAATGGGCTCATTCGGGAACTGAAACTGAACTACCCTAGTTCTGCAGTTGACTGTGGTGTAGTCAGAATAAAGCCAATCCATGCCGAGAATGACATAAAAATCAGTCATCTCTAACTCGACTAAATCTTCTAACATGGATTTCTGAAATATCATAATCAGGTAGTTCCTGTATACCCACCGAGCTATGATGGTTTTACTCACTAGGATAGAGACTGAAAAGGGCTCTACTAAAATTTTGGGACTGATTCCAAAATCACCTACTATATTAAAAGTAACAAAAGACAAGGATTTACCTGGATCTAGCAAAGCGTAAACATGAACATCGAAAATCTGTAACATACCAGTAACGACATCAGGAGAATTTTCCTGATCCTGTCGGGTCTGAAGAATATAGAGTCTGTTTAGGCGTTGCCCACTAGTAGCACTAGAAGCAGCACTTTGCTAATTTGGACAACCATATTGGGTTGTTGAGCGATTCTGTTGACCCTACAGACCTGACTATGGACACTTCCTAATCCTGTCACCTGGCTTGCCATAACTGAAACAAACATCACTACCAGCTCTATAGGTATCCTTATGGTTCTTACCATAAGTCTAACATGGGGGATTAGTTCGAGCACTACTGACATTGCCCTAAGAGTTAGAGCCTGGTGGTCGATCTCTGTTGCCGTCTCTGAATTTCGGCATTAGGGCACTGGAGGAGGAAGGAGCTGGAATTGCTGGCTTAGGACGAAACTGCAAATGGTTTCCTCCTTCTGATTTTGGTTGAGAAAAATTAAAACTACCTGACCTTGCTCTCTTATTCTGTCTCTCCCTAGTCCTAATATTCTTCTATTCTATTTGTTGAGCATGATTCATGAGTATGGCTAAAGATATCACTATTCAACATCGCAGACCTACACTAATTTACTACCCTATCATTCACTCCTGACACAAACTTACTCATCTTAGCCCTGTTATCTGCAACCACATGAGGGGCATATCTGGCTAGCTGAGTAAATCTGAGAGAATACTCCTTAACTATCATATTTCCCTACCTGAGGTTGATGAAATCTAGAACTTTTGCCTCCCTCAGCTGTTGGGGAAAGAATCTATCTAAGAAATTCATGATAAATTCCTCCCACTCTATAGGACCTGTATCCTCTAACCTCTCAGACTTTTACTATTTGTACCAAGTATGAGCAATATCTTGTAACTGGTATGTGTCTAACTTGTCACTCTAACAATAAGTAACTCCCATGATGCCTATGACCTTGTGGACTTGGTCAATAAATTCCTAAGGGTCGTCATCAAACTTAGACCCAAAGAAAAATGGGGGGTTTATTCAATTAAAGTCCCAAATCCTAGCTGCGGCTGAGTTGGCCACTGGATTGGATAGAATAACTGGTGGTCATTTATTTTGGGCATCCACAGACTGAGCAACTGTGGTGAATGCAGTCTTAAACATTGTATGAGAAACATGTTCGCCCAAAGGATCTTTAAGCTGAGGAGTTAGCTGGTTTCTTCTCTTTGGAGGCATATTCTAAAATAAGAGAAGAACGGATTAGGCTGAGAGTTTAACTTGAGATTATGCTCACTAGCACGATATGAATACCAAAAGAAGGGAAACTGTTCCTAAAACATCTTATAGCCTCTTGCACATAAAAGTGGCGCGTAACACATCCATGCACAAGACTCTACTAGATGTGGATTTTACACTTCCTAGGACTTTATTTAAACTTTAGGGTATGATACCAAGTATATAATGCCTCAGTTTTCTAAACCAGATTGCTACATAGTGCCCATGATCCCAAGGGACCACAAGCTAACCCATGACTGATATCTGTACCTGTATACTGCAATATATGACATAATAATGTGGAAAACATGAACAATAGGCCATAAGGTTCAACAGCATAGAATATCTAAGAAATCATAACATCTATATGGGGTAACGAATACCCAAAACAACTGAAATTTGAATCAAATCTGAGCTAAATCTGAAAGCCTCTAAATACTGTTTGAGTAAGGAGTTGAAGAAACATGTCTCCAACTAACTCTGCCTAGAAAAACTGAACTAAAATAATAAATGAAATAAATAATATCATCCTTGAATGGATGAGGACTCACTACAATTTTGTGACTAGAATGCTACTGTTATTGCTGATCTGGAACTCGCATCGGTGAATCTATGGTGTAACATAAAAGAAAGCACCATAGCACAAATGTGTTAGTACAACAGGGAGTACTGAGTACACGAGTGAGGTAGGCTAAATGAAAAAGATTTTACATGCATAAATGATGCTAACAGACTGACTGATAAGAACGTAAGAGTGAAAACATATATACATAGTAACTGAGATCGTGATTATGTGATATCTAGATCTAGATACTAATCCATGATCTACTGATATCTAGCATGACAAATACTGAAATTCTGATAACATAGATGACTGTGTCTGATAGTCTTGAATCTAAAGGAACTATCTGTGTTCCATTCTGTAACTTAATTGACTGTATCTGACAGTCCTAATATACTGAAATCTGAAAAACTATCTGAGTTCTTTTACTGAGACTGGGACTGAAAATGTGGGAGGTATTTATTTGATAGACATTCCCCAATAACACCTATAGCTACGTTGGGGTCCAATCTCTACCCCGACTGGAAGGGTGTCAATACCACACCACTAGTAAGGACAGTTGTGAATGACCCTTAGCCGGTTGGTACTCAAAATAAGAATGGTGGGAATCCTATACTGATAGATTAAACCACAGATTAAACCACCTCATCAACCCTAATCTGACAGTTTAATATGTCTCAAACTACACTGGCTACATAGTTCTGGAACATAGGGATGATTACTAAGAATCACACCCTAAATTGGCAGGTAAGTTCCTATCCTTGGGTTTACTTGGTGCTAACTTCTACTCCCATCTGAAGAGACTGAACGTGATTTAATTGATGGTACATGGATTGAGTAAATGACTTTTGTTGACTGACAAATTAGTACTATTATTTGAGAATTAACTAAGATCATGAGATTTCTGAGGTTTCCTGAGTCACATGCCCAACTGAGTTCTATAGATCATGACTTGACTGAGATTATTGTGATAACATCACATGGCTCTAGGCACACAGCTATATTTTTCAGGTACAAGTACCCCCAGGACTCGATGAAAGGAAACTAACACACATGACTGACTTGATCGTAAGAGTAGAGTCCATAATTTACCATATCATGAGTAGGGGATTTCACACTAAGCATAGTTCTCAACATCTTATACATGGAAGGGAAATTCATACAACATGTATATACTTGTGTAGCTTCAATATCATGGTCAATCCATATCACAATAACAACGCATATCACTCACATGGAATTCACGGGAAATCGTAAAGCATAGAGCATGGACTTGTCATTTAAGCACCATTAAATCATGGGACATGAATTCTATCATCTAGGCATATTATCAAACACTTTGCTTGCATTTTTTTAGCTTAAGTTTGTTCATAAATTTCACCATATTAAGCCACATAAGGATCATGGGTTTCAACTAATAAACATATATACTTTATGAAATCACCTTTAGATATCATCTTGAAACTTAAACAACAATCATCAACATGTACATGCTTATATCACAATAAGACAATCACAAAATAATATTTAAAACATGGTTCTTGAGCTCTATGAATGAAATGGATCCATAGATGAACACTACGCATACCTGACTCAAGGTTCTCAATGTTTTTGAACTTGAAGGATTTGAAATGCTTTGATTTTTGAAGAAGATTGGGTCTTGTTCTTGGAGATTAAATTAA